>NW_027310067.1:0-258686 GCF_047496795.1 Chiloscyllium punctatum
TCGACACATTACCAAAAGGATGTGGACGCTTTGGAGAGGGTGTAGAGAAGGTTTTCGAGGATGTTGCCTGGTATAGAAGGTGCGAGCTATGAAGAAAGGTTGAGTAGGTTAGGTTTATTTTTCATTAGAAAAAAGGAGATTGAGGGGGGACCTGATTGAGGTTTACAAAATCATGAAGGGTATAGACAGGGCAGATAGAGACAAGCTCTTTTTCCCACGGCGAAGGATTCAATAATGGCAGGTCAAGCTTTCATGGTGAGAGGTGGAAAGTTTAAGGGGGATACTCGCAGCAAGTACTTCATACATGGGTGGTGGGCGTTGTCAGCAGAGGTGGAAGAAGTAGGCATGGTAGATTCATTTAAGATGCGTCTGGACAGATGCATGAGTAGGTCTGGAGCAGAGGGATACAGAGCTTAGGAATTGACCGATAGGTTTAGACAGTACATTTGGATTGGCTCAGGCTTGTAAGGCCGAAGGGCCTGTTCCTGGGTTGTAAATTTTCTTTGTTCTTTGTTTGTCGCATTTTTAAGAAAGCTAGTCAAATCATTCAAACATGATTTATTCTTCATAAAACTATGTTGACTGTGCTGGATTTTGGCTTGACTTTGAAAATTTCTTGTTATTAATTCCTTCATAATGGACTCTAACAATTTGTCTTCAATACCAATAGATTTCTCACAACTTTTCATTCCCTAATGAATTTGGTTATTATAATTTCTTTGCTTTCTATAACCTCTACATTTCCTTACACAATTCCTGGGTAACAGGAACAAGGCTGTAAGAGATCTGTGCTAATTGCTGTGTCAGAGACATGAGTAGCTGATTGGGCACATTCTGTTCCTGCTTTATACACTCGCTGGTCTGAATGTCCTCTTGGTATTCCTACATTATAGTGTCGATGGCGTGCATGCCCTGCTCCTGTTCCTGACCAAGCCATTCAAGATCTCAATGCCCCCCTCTTGTCGCTCAATGACAGGTCTGTGTCGAATGGAATCCCCCTGCTCAAATGCCACTTTTCAAATGCTGAAATATGCAGACAAGTTGTGTTGCCCACACTGGGTACCTCAGTGGTTAACACTGCTGCCTCAGAGTACCAGAGATTCGTGTTCAATTACAGTCTCCAATTTCCTCCCACAGTCCCAAGATGCACAGGTTAGGTGGATTGGCCACGCTAAATTTCCCATAATGTCCAGGGATGTTCAGGCTAGACGCATCAGTCATGGAAATGCCAGATTATAAAGATTGGGTGGGGTGAGATAAGTTGGCGGGAGGGGAAATGAGGAAGCTGGACTTGTTCCTAGTGGTCATTGAACTAGATCCCTCCAATCATCATACTGGATCCCGGTGCTAGATCCACTTGATCACAGCACCGGTCCAACTGGATCCCTTCCCTCGCTGGACTTGATCCTAGTGATCATTGAACTTGATACCTCCAGTCATCCTACTGAATCCTTGCGCTAAATCCGCTGGATCACTGCGCTGGTCCTAATGGATCCCTTCAATCGCCCTACTTGATCTCAGTGATAATTGATCTAGATCTCTCCAGTCATCATACTGGATCCCGGTGCTAGATGCACTTGATCACAGCACCGGTCCAACTGGATCCCTTGCCTCGCTGGACTTGATCCCAGTGATCATTGAACTCGATACCTCCAGTCATCCTACTGAATCCCTGCGCTAAATCCACTGGATCACTGCGCTGGTCCTAATGGATCCCTTCACTCGCTCTCCTTGATCTCAGTGATAATTGATCGAGATCTCTCCAGTCATTGTACAGGATCCCTGCACCAAATCCACTTGATAGCTGCACCGGTCCAACTGGATCCCTTGCCTCGCTGGACTTGATCCCAGCAATCATTGGTATGTATATGCTTAATTTTTAAAAATCGTTTGATGTCATTATAATATCTGTGCTTAAATAATACACTTTATTCTTAAAATGTATTCCATAGTTTTTGTCTCCCTGAGAAGAGAAAATATGCATCCAGCTGACTTTTCTCAAAATTATATTTGCTTCAAAAGGATTTCTCATCTAAGTCTAAAACTGATAATGTTTCAGAACAAAAGGCCTTCATTCCAGGAAGGTGTGAACAAAACATTGTTGATAAGCTTCTATAACCTTTTTTTAAGGTTAAGGGGTCGAAACTGCACATAATGTACCAGATGTGGTCTTAGCAGAGCCCTCTACAGATGTAGACTCGTAAAACGTGAAGCTGGAAAACCACAACAGGTCAGCAACACCCAACGAATAGGAGATTCGATGCTTCGGGCATATTCCTGATGAAGGACTTATACCCGTGACGCCAATTTTCTTGCTCCTCGGATGCTGCCTGATTGTCTGTGCTTTTCAAGCCTCACACTGTTCAACTCTGATCTCCAGCATCTGCACTCCTCACTTTTACCGGTACAGATGCAGTAAAACATTCCTGATTAAACCTGGGACCCTTTGCCAGAAACACAATCATTCCACTTAGCTTTCAAATCACTTACAGCAAATGCAGACTAATTACATATGATTCGTGTACCAGGATCATGAATACCGTCTGTATCACAGAGTTCTGCAATCTCTCTCCATTTAAATTGTTTACCATTATTTTATCCTTCCATCCAAAATAGACAACTCACATTTTGCTGTATCTGGATAAGGTTTGCTCACTAACCTCCCTTTACCTATATCACATTGATCACACACGACCTCCATTTGATGACATACTGGATGACCAGTTTGGTGTTTAAACTAATTAGGCTCTGAAATATCCTGTCCCTTCCTCCAGATCTTTGATACAGATATTGATCGTTGATGATCCCATAGTGATCTCTGAGGCACTCCACCTGTTACAGCTTTGTAATGTGAAAATAAGCATTTATCTCTATTCTCTATTTCCTGTCAGCAACAGCTTCCTGTGTAGCAACTCACGCAGTTTAAATGGCCTCCTGTGCAGTAAAATGTACTCAATGAGCTAAAATGATTAGTTCTATTTTCCTCTGTAACTCATTAAATAGGCAGAATGGTCTCCTCCAGTCTCATGGTAACGATAATGACTGGCTGAATGAGAAGGCCCCCTATCTCTGTCACAGCGTCGAGGGGTGGATGGAGGGCACTATACATGGGGTAGTGGCAGCAGTATATCCCTGTAACAGCATCGATGGTGGATTGATGGAACAACATATTGGGTAGGGCCAGCAGTATATTTCTGTAACCGCATCGAAGGATGGCTTGAGGGAACGACACATTGGGTAGCGACAACAGTATATCTCTGTAACAGCATTGGCCGTGAATTACGAGAGCAGCACATGGCGTAGGGACAGCAGCATGTCTCAGTAACAGCCTCGAGGGTGGATTGAGGGAGCAACACATGGGGTAGGGGCAGCAGTTGTCCATTTGGCGCCACTAGTCAGAATGTTCATGGCTGATCCGATTGTGTTTGACCATCCGTCTCCTGTCTGTTCTCAATAAACACTGACTGTCCTGTCCAGCGAAGATCAGTCGAGCTCAGCCTTGAATATCTTCAATAACCGAGTCTTCACTGCTCCCTGAGGATGAGGACCCTACCGATAGTACACCACTAAAGTGAAAGGGGCGACCTTATTTCAGTGTGGGACCTGTTATTTTAATCTGTGTTAACCTAACATCAAAGCACCACCTCTTTTGAAACACAAGGACAGAATAATCAGGCATAGACATAAACCATTCAGCCCTCTAAACCTGTCCAATAGTACCACTGATTCTTTTCAATCAAATATGTATTAAACTCATTCTCTGCTTCTGTCCCAGGAAGAGAATAACTGACAGCATGACACCGCACGAGCATTAAAAACACAGAATTAAGACATTCGGCCCTTCGACTCTGAATGCCATTTAATACTGACTTAGAGATTTCTCAACATCATTCTCCTGATTACTCTCTGTTATTCTTGACATGCTTATTCAGCAAAAACCTATCTAACTCTGTCTTGTCAGCACTAGTGTCTGTGTCTCTGTGGGTCTGTGTGTCCACTTGTGTGTGTTTGTTCATGTGTCCGTGTGTTTATGTATTTATGTGGTGACATAGGTTCATCTGTGTATGAGCCTGTGCTTTTTACTTGTGTCTATTTGTGTGCGACTGTTTATGTCTCTCTATGCCACTTCACGTGTGCGGTTCTATCTCTGTGAGTGTCAGTATATTAGCGTGTTTACATATGTCTCTGAATATTTTTGTGTCTGTATCACTCTGCAATGAGACATTTGTTGTTTTGGGAGGGAGAAATTGTGAGAACAGACAGAATGGTTAAAGTGCGAATTACCCTTCACTGAACATTGTTTTTTTACTCAGTTGGAGGGACATGGATGTCGAGGAATCTCCAGATGACACGTCCCAGTCCTCTCCAGCTCATACCAGGGTCCTCCCCACATGGCGGAAGAGTGGAGGAGGGATCAGATATCGGGTGCTCCACCATCTAGCTTGGCCCTTTCTCTCCTATTACAGTCCGTTTCTCCTGGAATGGGAGAAAGGGAGAGGAGGGAGTGATGGTGGGAGTGAGTGGCCCTGCTATTAGTGCTGGTGTAGGTGGAGGGGGAGGGGGAATGCTGAGGTGTCCGGAGGGAGTCATTCCACAGTGTTGTATCCATGCAGGGCTATTAGTGTTGGGAGTATAGTGAAGGGAGAGATCGCGCAGGGGTGGGGGTGGGGGTTGTGCGGAAGGTGCTGAATTCAATAGTGAGAGTGGTAGTGTGTGAGACTTGTTAGGGGGTAGGTGCTCTCACAGGTAATGTGTGTGATGGAGCAGAGAGAGTACGGTGACAGTTAACCTGACAGAGTGGGGAGAATATTGATGCTTGTCCTGTGATGCTGGTCATTTCTTCAGATCATGTCAGAGTCGAGGTGACAGTCCCCGAATGTCTTTTCCAAGTCTATCAATAATAACGCCACAGACTCTGTCCCTCAGATTCCACAGAATCAGTTTGGGTGGATCTTACAGATAGGAAGGAGAAGCAAGCATTGGTGTATCATGTATCGAAACCAATGGTCTCGTGCAAATTCTGTGCATTACATGCTCCGAAAATTAGAGATGCAAATATTGTGGGTGCTGCAGTATTACTGTATAATCTGAAATTGCATCAAAACTGCGTTAACTAAGTGACTGCTAATGTTGTGAAAAATAAGTTCCATAAGCGTATAACAGGTTGGTTGAAGAGTTATGTTGTGACTCAAACAAGAGAGCAAGTTATTTTGGATTTGGTGTTGTGTAGTCAGAAGGATTCATTATTAACCTTGGTCTGAGAACTAGAGACGTTAATATGTTATATTTTACACGGCACCAGCATACAATATAGAATGTGTGAACATGAAGTAGTAGACACGCCATGGCTGTTAGAGGCATAGAATCATGGAGCCCTGCAGCATGAATTCAGGCCCTTTGGATCAAACTGGTCCCTGCCGACCAAAATGTCCATCCTGCTAATTCCAGTTCCCGCCCTTGCCCCTTATTCTTCTAAATCTTTCTGATCCGCATATTTGTCGAAAAAATCTTTTGAATGTTGTTAATGTACGTGCCTCAACCAAATTAGCTGTCTGCTAATTCCATATGCGCGCCAACCTCTGTGTAAAAATGTTGCCGTTCAGATCCTTTTTATTCTTTCACCTCTAACCTGATTAGTCCTTGATTCCCAAAACTGGGAAAAAGAATGAGTGCATTCACCTTATCCACGCATCTCATGATCTGATACAATTCCATATGATTTCACCTCAGTTTCTTGCAGTCAAAGGAAAATGTTCTGGTCGGTCCAAACTCTCCCTACAACTCAGCCCATTGAGTGCTGGCAACATCCTTGTACATTTCTTCTGTCCTCTTTCCAGTTTAATCACATCCTTCCTATGGCAAAGTGAACACAACCGAACACAATACTCCAAGTGCATGCCTTACCAGCGTCCTGTCCAACTGCAATATAACTCACTAACTTCCATACTCAGTGCCCTTACTGATGAAGGCCTGTGTGCAAAAAGCCTTTTTCACTGCCCTGTCTACGTGCAACTACGTTCAGAGAACCACGGACCGGAACTCCAAGGTCCCTCTGTCCCTCTACACTCCTTCAGGGTCTAACATTCACCACGAAACTCCGACCTGGATTTGACTTCCCAAAATGCCACAACCCACACATATCTATATTAATCTCCATTTGCCATTTCTCGGCCCACTTCCCCAGCTGAAAAAATGTCCTGCTGCAATTTCTGATATCCTTTCTCACTGTTCACAGTACTGCCGATTTTATTGTCATCAGCCTAATTACCAATCATGCCTTCTACATCCTCATCCAAATCATTGATATCGATAACAAACAGTAATAGGACCATCACCGACCACTGAGACACTTCACTAGTCACAGGCCTCAAGTCTAACCAGCATCCTTCCAGTATTAGCTTCTGCTTTCTACCATCAAGGACATTGAGTATCCAATTTGCCAGATCCCCCTGGATTCCATGCTATCGAACCTTTCAGAGCAGCCTATGATGTGGAACCTTATCAAAGGCCTTTCTGAAACCTAGATAGACTACGTCTACCACCATACTCTCATCAACATTCCAGGTCACTTCCTCAAAAGAACGCTAAAGAATTGTGAGCCATGATATCCTATGCACAAGGCAGTGCTGACTGCTCCTTATGAAACCGTATCTTTTCAAATGCATGCATATGTTATCTCTCAGAACCTTCTCAAGGAACTTACATGTCACAGTTGTTAAGCTAACTGGTCTATAGTTCACAGGTTCTTCTTCACAAACACTACTTGAACAAGGGCACAATATTCACTACCCTCCAGTCTTCCGGGACTTTCCCCGTGGACAGCGATGATACAAAAAGATCAGCCAGGGCCCCCGCAATATCTTCCCTCGCCTCTTGCTGTGTTCTTGGATACACCTGATCAGGACCAGGAGATCTACAGAAATACTGCAATGTCTGAAAATATGTCTGTTTCTTTAAGGTAGAATCACCAAAGAAAGGGCAAGTGACTTAATGAAGGCTAACATAATAAATTAAAGATTATATTTAATCGTAGGAAGTGATTTCAGAAGAATTTTAGACATGGTGGAAACCGGAGAATTCTCAGAAATTTGTTTGTGTGGAGTTCGCATATTCTCCCCCTGCCTGCGTGGGTTTCCTCCAGGTGCTTCGGTCTCCTCCCACAGTCCAAAGATTTACAGGTTAGGTGAATTGGCCATGCTTATTTGCCCAAAGTGATCAGGGATGCGTAGATTAGGTGCATACATCGCAAAGTGTAGAATCAGAGGGGAATGGGTCTGAGCGGTTACTCTTCAGAGAGGCGGGGTGGACCTGTTGGGCCCAAGGTCCTTTTCCACACTGTGACTTTTAATGATTCTGTGAAAGAAGAACACAAATACGGTATAAACCTACAATCTGTATTGCAAAGAAAACAAAATAAAAGCGAAGTCAAAATAAAAGCGAGGAATTTTATAATCGGGAGAGGAGCGGTTATTGTGGAGAACAGGGAAATGGCCAGGAATGTAACCAGTTACTTTACATCTGTCATCACGGAGGAAGATCCAGAAAATCACTGAGAAATACCAAATGATCACATGGAACCTGTGGAACTAAAGACATAAAGTCAATTCATATCAATAACAAGGTAGTAGTTGAAGGTTAGCATAGTAGTATTGTAGCTGGATTGAGCATTGCTAAGTCTGAAGAGCCAGTTGTACATCGTATCAAAATATTAGAAATAAATCAGCAATAGACGCATTAATTGTGCTGTCGATGACTGTTTTATTTTCCTGCACATTCTGCAGAGGCTGGAAGTTAGTCAATGTGTTCCAAGCATTGTAGATGAATGGAAGGGATTCAAACATCTGCAAAGGGAAGAAGAGATAGTGTGGAGAACTGCAGACCAATTAACATGACATCTGTAGGGAAACTGATGGAATCTATTATATAGGGTCAGATATTGGATATTTAGAAATTAACAGCAACATTGGAGAGAATCAGTATACACTGATAGAGTCTGACAGAGTCTTCATCCTTGAAAAACTTCAGAATGTTTTGAACTTGTTTATTACAACATAGAAATGGCATATTTCGATTTTCAGAAGACTTTTTTATAAGAACTCATGCAGTGAATTCCTAAATGAAGTAATGTGAATGGGAATTGGAGGAATATATAGAAGTGGAAAGTTAAAGTCAGGTTCGCCTTCATTTAAGAGAATCAGAACACAGTTGGAAGGTCATGCTGAAGCAGTTTCACAGCTTGCTAATGAGACTGTACATAGAGTATTGACACAATCTGAGAAAGAATATACTGACCACCGAGGATGTGCAATGGACATTCTCTAGATTAATCCCTCAAATGGCGAGATTGCCTGATGTGGAAACTCGGCCTGTGTTCTTTAGAGTTTCAAAGAATGAGAGGTGATCAGAGTGAAATTTAGAAAAGTCACTAAACAAATGACAAGGTGGAAATAAACAGGATGTTTCTCTGGTTGTCTACTCTACATTTAAGGCAAATAATGGCAAGTAAAGGATGGACCATTTCAGACTGCAAGAAAAAGGCAGTTCTTCATTTGAAGAGGACTGTCTGAAACAGCGACATGGAAACCTTCTGGTAGGACAAGATTAGGGAGAATCCCCAGATATTCTACAGGTACGTCAAGTGGAACAGAATAACCCTGGAACAGGTAGGACTCGTTAGTGACTTGTCAAGTTGCATTCAAATCAACTTAGTGGTAGGAGACAGAAGGTCTGCTGGTAGAAGTCCGTTTGTTTCACTGGAGACCAGTATCCAATCGTGTACCACAGGGATCAGTTCTGTGTCCCATATTATTTGTGGTTCGGAGATGCCAGTGTTGGACTGGCTTGCGCAAAGTTTAAAAATTACAGAACACTAGATGATAGTCCAACAGTTTATTTGGAGACACGACCTTTCGAAGAGCATAATCACGTGATGAAGAAGCAGCGCTGTGAAAGCTAGTGCGTGCGAATATAACTGTTGGATTATAACTTGGTGTTGTGTGATTTTTAACCTTATTATTTGTAGTATTCATAAATGATGCAGCTGTGATTATGGAGGTGTTGGGGTGAGTGATAAATCATTTTGAGTTTGACACAAAGTTTGGCTTGTTGGTTGGCAGTGAGGAGGAAGGCCTTATATTATAGGAAGATACAGATGGAATGATCAAATGGGTGTATCAATGGCTGATGGAATGTAACCCTGAGAAATATGAGGTGATGTACTTTGGAAGAAGGAACCAGACAGGGGAGGACTCAATGAATAGCAGCACACTAGGAAGCTCAGAGGGTGCTGCGCCACATATCCCTGAATGTGATTAAACAGGTTAATGCACAAGTTGCCAAAGCATAGCGACCATAAACATAGCCTTTATTCATGGAAGCACAGATTACAAGAGCTATGCGGAACTTTGATGAGGCCAAACGTACAGTTCTGTAGAGTTATGTACAGTTCTGGGAGTCCCATTACAGGACGAATGTGATTGCACTGGAGAGGGTGCAGTGGAGATTCACCAGGATGTTCCCTTAGATGGAGTAGATCAGCTCGGGTTGTTTACTTTGAGGCAGAGAAGGCTGAGAGGGACATGCTTCAGAAGGATAAGATTACCAAGGACATGAACAGGATGGATAGACAGCAGCTGCTCCTTTCAGTCAAAGGGCGAAGAAGAAGGGAGTACCATTTTAAAGTGAAGGGTTTGATGTTTAGTGAGGATATGAGGATTGGTTTTCATCCAGAGGCTGTTGGGTTCAGGAATGTACTTCCTGAGAGGGCAGCTGGCACAGGTAACCTCACAACCGTTAATAAATACGTGGTCGTGCCATTGAAGTGCCATAACATATATGGTTATGGGCCTCTTATCGGATAGTGGGACTAATGTAGATTGTGCTGTATTTCTGACAGTACAGAGTCAGTGCTTCTGTGATTGTATGGGTTGGACTGTCAATCATTGAGCAGCATAAGACAGGAATTAATGAGTTTATGAAGAATGCATTAACTAGGGTTATAAAAGTGAACTTGTCTCCATAAGCTAGAACAGGGAAAACTAAAAGTGTCTAATGCTCTGCTCCCTTCCTGATGTTTCTGTGCAGTGTGCGGGAAAGCTCTTTCATTGGTGTCACAAGCTCTTAAACATTAGGAAGGCAGCATCTGTCTAGTTGACAGGACTGTGTGTGCCGTTCCCTTTCCCAAAGCTCGTTGCCAGTGTTCTGTCTGGTTTTATCCTTTAAGAACTCAGAGCAATTTTGTACAATCGAGTGTCTTGCTTGGCCGTTCCATTGACCATTGCAGAGTTTATCACATGTCTATTTGTCAGGAGACACTTGTAGACCAGAAGAGGAAGCACGGGAGATTCACTTCCTGTAAATACATTGGGGAAGGGACAGATGTTTACAATGGACATTAGATTCAAGGTCAATATTACTGGCACCAGATTTTATGTCTCGATATTTTGTTAATTGTTTTTAACTTCCACCAGCTGCCAGAGTATTATCCTGGTCTGGATCAGTAATCCAGTGACATTTGCACAACAACAACATCTCCACATGGGGACCTATCGGAAACCACACTGAGCACATTATTTTTGTACTGTATGACAGCTCAGTCAAAAATAATTCCCACCAATGTAATAATCGCGACGGGACTGAGGGCGTGGGAAATGATCAGACAGTATTCATTCCCTTGTTATGGGACTGGATATAGTTGAGGAACTTTCCATGTGGCCAGGCAGATGTCAGAGTTGGAGCTGGATTTAAACAGCTTCCCCAGCGACACAGCTTATTGTGCAGTACAATCTTCAGTCCTATTGCAGGAATGGTGTCTGGGTCCATTGTCGTTATCATATCTACTGTGTTCAGCTGTTTCTTCATGTCACGTGCGGCGAATCGAATTGGTTTAAGACTGGCATCTGTGATTCTGTGGGCATCATGAGGAGGTTGAGGTGGATTATCGACTCAACACTTCTAGCTGAGGATAGTGCAGATAGTATTTATCCTTGTCTTTTACACTGATATACAGAGCTGGGGATATTTGTGGAGTTATCTCCTCCTGTAAGTTGTTTATTAATCCATCGACAATGATGACTGGATGTGGCTTGACTGCAGAGTTTCAATCATATCTGTTTGTCTTGGGATCATTTCCCCTTCTCCACCAGATGGTAGTTCTGCTGTTTGGAATGTAATCAGTTAAGTGCGGTAGCTTTAATGGGTTGTCATCAGGTTTAGATACACATAGTTCTGACTCTGGCATGTTCACCCAAACTCGTCACTGAACCATCACTCGGCTTGATGATAATGGTAGAGTCATGGATTAGCCTGGGGAAAAGTTATAGATTGTGATTGAATGCAATTCTGCTGCGGCTGCTGCTGTGATCTACAGCATCACATGATAACCCAGTTTGATCTGCAATATCTGCAAATCAATTCGACAGACATTCCCCCAGCTCACACACCAGGACCCATTCACCCATCAGCCCTGTACTCAGTGACTTAACCTCGTTTCTGATGTGCGAACACTTCCAGTTTCATATTCTCATTCTGCTGAGGGTCTCTCCCTGATGTCATGCCTCCAATTTGTTACATTTGTAACATATTAATCTGAATCATTTTCTTTCCCGTCACAATATCTTCTGCGTTTGAAATGAATGTTTTTCGAGTATTTTTCTCCCTGACCATGATTAAGGCCTCGGTCGTGTCAGTGATGCCAGACTTATGTCGTTTCAGAGACAATGAACTTGTGCACTTTGCATTTTTGTTCAAATCCCAATGTACAGCACTCTCTGCTGGACAGGGTGTTTGAGCAGATTCAACACACGTCTTTGGATAATGTTCCAAATGCAGAAATTGCTGAAGGAACTAAACTGTTTTCGCTGCATCTTGTGAAATGAAAGCTAAGTTCATCTTTCGGGTCCAGTGACCTTTCGACAAAGCTCCCAGTTTTCACAGCAATTTGTGCATTTTTGTTTCAAGTATTCATAGTTATTTGTTTAATTGAAAATTCGTGCTGTGCCTATTTATTTCTGGAGAAACTCAGCAGGTCTGGCAGCATCTGCAGAGACAGAGAAACAGAGTTAGCCTTTCAAGTCCAGTATGACACTTCTTCAGAACTGAAAAGGATTGGAAACTGGGCATTTTAGTTCCTTGCCAGAGGTGGGGGGGTAGGTGGCGGGAAAAGAGGGTGTGGCAAAAGATAACCAGGCTTTTAGCAGTAAACGAGAAGATGATACAAAATGAGTTTAAATTAAGATGTGAATGGGGGAAATGGGTTCTCTCTATTGACTGCAACATAAAGAAGACACCACCACATAAGGCCATAGGGAGGCCAGGAGGGAGAATGTTGAACATGTGGTATTATATAGATCTGGCCAGAGATACATTTTCACTGTAGAGATCACCGCTAACAGACCAAGGAATTAAGTCACTTGACGGCTTATTGGCACTAGTAAGATTTTCATGCTGGTTTAGTATTGTAACATTAAGAAGAAAACAAATCACCGTATGAAGATTGGTCTGAGTGCTGTTTACCTATCGCTTTTAACATTGTTTCAAATTTGCAGTGCTGATCTTTAAATGCTTGTTCTTGAAGTTAGTATCAGATGGAGTGTAGGAGGTTGTGGGGTGGCATTATAGAAATTTACAAAATCAGGGGAGGCATGGACAAGATGAAAAGCCGAGGTCTTTTCCACTGGTTTATGGAATGAGCTGCCAGGGGAACAGTTCCAACGTTTAAAAGACATTTGGACGAACACGTGAATGAGGGCCGTTTAGAGGCATATGGGCCAAATGCAAGAAGATGGGAATAGTTTAGTTTGTATAACCTGGCCGGCATGGACAAGTTGGACCAAAGATTGTGTTTGTATGCGATATGATTGTATGAATATAGAAAGCGAAATAAATGAAAGAAAAGATGTGATGTAAGCAAATTGGCAAGAAATATATTAACAAGCAGAACGAGCTTTTCCATTTATATAAGAAGAATTCAAGAGGTTTGTGTGATCTTTGGTAGAAAGAAAGTCAGGAAGGTTTTTTGCGACAATTGGAGGGTGTGACTGGGGAACTGGATACAGGAAATAGACAGATAATTTACGCCAGTATTTTACACGATCCTCACGGGTGAAGGTGCTGTAAATATTTCAATGGTACAAAACAAAATGGTAATGGGGGGAAGATCTTGAGCTGTGTCTAACAGAAGGAACAAGGCATTTCTCAAACAGATAAGACCAAGGGTAAACAGGTCATCAGCAATTCATAGCTGGTTTTAAAAGAAGTGGTCACAGAGTGGCTGGTGGCACTGTGTGAAATATTCCATAACTCTCTGGATTAAAGGAGTGATCCAGTGAAACTGGAGACCCTCCAATGTTGCGCCTGTCTTCAAGAAACGAGCGAGACTGAAAGCAGGAAACACTTAGCCTCACCATTATTACTGGGAATCTGTGAGAGTCTGTTATTAAGGAAGAGACTGCAGAGCATTTAGAAAAGCTTCACACAGAGTCAGCATGGTCTTGTTAAAGGAGAACTACATTTTGCCTGTAAAATCATGCAAAGTTTTTTCTGGAAATCCATGAGAATGTAACAAGTGGCCTTGACAAAGGGGGACTGGCAATCATGAGGCTTTTCAGAAATTTTCCACAAGGTTTCACAAAATAAAGGTTCTTACGCAAGACAGAAGCTCATAGTATGATGGATATAGCATTAGCATGGGATGACACTTGGTAAACACATAGAAATCGGAGAGTCAGAATTCATTCATCTTTATGAACAAAATGGAGTACCGCAAATATCAGTCCGATGGCAACAGCTGCTTACAAGAGCTGCACTCAGCTCCTGACGGCAGGAGCTGAGTGCGATATACATTCGAGTTTGAGGATGACACTGACAACCAAAAGGCAGGCTGTTATTAAATGGAGAGGACTCCTTAAAAAAAGAAGCAGTACAACGTAGTGGCATGTTCTCTGCATGAAACATAACGTCAGCATGTTGATGCAGAAATGTTGGTTCATTAGACTGGTTCATGGGATGAAAGGATTAAATTATTGAATACATCAAAAATGCTGAGGTGATTACTCATTGTGGTTTAAATGAATGAGGGTGTCATTACTGAAACTGACAAGATGCAGAGGAGGCTTGACAAGGTCGGTGTTGAGGATGTGGTTCCACACCAGGCAGAGCCTCGAAGTCAGGGATGTCGGTACAGAATAAGGAATATCGATTTCAAACTGAGACGTAAAGAAATGTCTTCTTTCAGAAGGTAGTGAATGGCTGGAATTTCCTAACCCCGAGAGTTGTGGAGGTTGGGTCACTGATTGTATTTACAGATGGGTGGATTGGTTTGTGACATTTCAGCGAGTTGAGGGATGCAAGGGGTAAGCAGGAAAGTGGAGTTGAGTTGTAGAGTAGATCAGCCATGCTCTTACTGAATGACAGCGCAGGTTCCTATTTCTTACGTTCCTATTTATGTTTTTGGAAAATAATTGAATATTTTCATGGAAGTCATAATGTAAAATGTTGCATTCAGAGACAGCAGAGGATTTGTCTGAGTTGACCTTGTGTGGAGCATGGGGGCTTTATTCAATGCGAATCTGGGCCTGTAACATGACCAATATCAGGAGCAGAACTTACAGAGAGGGGAAGCCTGAAAAGAGGGATGGGGGAGGGGGGGTCACTGCCTGACCTAGCCTGGATTTCCAATACATTTGCCAAACTACACCAAACCATCAGAGTGGCCTCAATCTGCTCCTGCACAGCAGGACCGAAGGGCTGAATGGAACATCAGAACATAGGGCTAACGGACACGACTGGGCCATTCGGCACTTTGACACTATTGCAGCAGTCAATAAGGTCATTGATCATCTCATTGTGTTCCCAGATGCACTGTTCTCTTATTTCACAATGATCCCTGATTCACCTGTCTATGGAAAATCTGACAAAGTCAGCCTCGATATAATATGAAGATTCAGCCCTCCCAACCTTCTGGGCAAGGGAATTCCCACTTGAATGAATTCCCACTTTGTGAATTTCTCCTCACTCCGGTTCTGACTGAGGTTGGAGGGTGTCACTGTTTCCATTTCTAGTCCCACTCCTCCACTGCTCACAACAAATTTTAAATGTAACCAGGTTGGCGATATGGCCGATGATAAAGGTCTCATACTGGGTCAGGGTCAGTTATCAGAAGAGTCCAGTTGGATTTCTTCAGTCAGCTATGAGTAATTAACAGAACTAACTGAGGACTATGATGGATATGTGGTTAGCACTGCGGCCACACATCACCAAGGAGCTGGGTTCAATTCGAACCTCAAGTGAGTTTGAACATTCTCCACGTATCTGTGTGGGTTCTCTCCCAATGTTCCAGTTTCCTGCCAGAGTACAAAGATGTGCAGCTTAGAGTGGATTGGCCATGCTCGATTGCCCATTGTTGAGAGAGTGTCCCCTTCATGGCAACCTCTGTCAGTTTGGGGGAATGGAACCTGCACTGCTGGGCTCCCTCTGCATCACAAACCAGCCGTCCAGCCAACTGATTGGGAGACAGTGTAACTGTTACAGACAGAAACAGGCACAGGCAAAGGGCAAGAGAAACTTTCATAACAAGAAAAAAGGTACAATTCAGATAACAGTCAAGATAACAGTTGAGGAAAAATAGTTCTCTGCTCAAAATTGCATTTCGTAACGGGACAAGTGTTTAGAAGCAGTGTCTGGCTGAATACAATAAGGTGAGACAAAGTGAAATAGCCAGAATTACTAATTGTGATTGGATATAAAATAAGTGCATATTTTTGCAGGACCTCGCGGGGTTGAATGATTGAAAGTTCCTGTACCTGAAAATGGGAATTCTTTGGAACACTATCTGGAATTTTCCATATTCAAAGTGTGTGTGTGTGAGAGAGAGAGAGAGAGAGAGAGAGAGAGAGAGAGAGAGAGAGAGAAAGAGAGAGACAGAGACCGCAGATACTGTACTGAGCTGCGTGGTGAGCTCCGACCATGTTCAGGCCTCCTCTGGGAAGAGAATAGACCCCCTGTTCTGGCCCATCCACGAGGACCTCTGTGCCCCTGTTGAAATGTCGTGGTGTCAGTTCCCCCTATCTGCCATGCTCGGGGTCAACTGTGCAGGGTGGCTTCAAACTGAGGAATTACAACAGTGTGCTCATTGGCCTTTTAAAGCTGGCATCAGTGTCAGTGATCATAGAATAGTCAGGGAAATCAGTGCGATGGTGATTCCCTCCAGCCATGTTGGGTTGGAGAATCGGGATGGCATTGAATGCGAGGAACACTATGAGATTGAGTAGGTAGTTAATGAGGTGATTTCGATAAGATAGCACCATGAAACTAGTTCAGTCTCGTACAGACAATCCCTCTGTCACACTCAATGAAAATGTTACTGAGACAAACTATTGTTAGATTCAGCCCAATGAGTCGAAGACTCTGCTGACCCCACACCTAGTTACAAAGTTGCAGAACAAATGTTCATCTAAAACTCTCCCTCATCTTTATTGAAGCCAGTATCCCCTTCACCTATCATTCCTAGGAATACTGGCTCATGTTGCAGATGCTGTCGAAATGTCTTCATTTCAGCATTCCGAAAACTGTGATCTTACTGGAAATTACCTCTCAATCTCTCTTTCTCTTTTTTCCCCAAAATTATTTTGATTGTTGGTAGTTAAACTGATTTAACCGCCATTCCTCTCTGGCAGGAACTAGGGAATACGGACTAGGCAATGAGGACTCTGTATCAGAGTGATCATGTAACTAGAAGCATAATTCAAAGGCACGGGTTGTGACTCCAAGGCAGTGTTTAAAACCCTACCACAGCCGATGACAGAGCTTAAATTCGAATGATAAAAATTGGAATGAAACCTAATTTCCTTCGTGGAAACCAGAAACCGTTAAGAATTATTTTTATTATTTCACCGATTGTCTTTGCTAAAGAAGCTTAACAATATTACTCAGTCTGAGCTCAGTGTGAACTCAGACCCACAACAACATTGTTGGCTCCATTTTGTCTTGACAAATGGCCACGTTTTCAAGGACAATTAGTGATGGACAACAAATGCTGCCCTTGCCCATGATGCTGGCATCCCGTGAAACAACAACATGAAAGGTGAAATAAACCAAGGGACGGTGGTTGTTACAGATCGAAAATAAAATTCTCCAGCGCATGAAAGTGTTGGAGAATCTCGCAGGTATGTAAGCCTCTGTCAGGAGAAATGCAGATAACGGTTTGAGTCCAGTGACCCTGCTTCACAACTGAAAGCAAACTGGGAAATAATATTATTTATCCTGGTATCATGGACGGTTGGGTTGGAGAGAGAGATGGGGGCAAGGTTTAAATTGAATGGATGGAGAAATGGCAAGAAAAAGAGGAAATGAAATGAAAAGTGAGCAAAGGGGCTGCTGATGATGAACTGAAAGGAAAACAAAATGGCAAGTTATCCTCACATTTCCCCATTTTCCCATATTCCTGAATTTCGTGTCCATTTAGATTTGTCCCTATTTAAAGTGAGTTAGGTTCCCTGTATCTCTCTTCTCTGAGTGTGATGATTAAATCCATTCGCAATGCTGGTGCTGCCCTTATAGTTGCTGAGATATAGAGAAAGGGAATGTTACATTGTCAACTGCTTCTTTGGAGAGAGAAACTGTCACTGTGGGATTGTGTAGAGATGGAACGGCTTTCTCATTCAGGAAGAGAAACTGAGGAGCAGAAATAATTTTCAACACTGAGCCCGTGCACGTTCCGTGTGGGGAATTGATTTGTTCCTGTCATTGGAAAATCAGTGGAGTTTCTGTGGATGCTTATCTCTGGTTTGTATAATCAGCTGCTGGGTCTGGTGACCCCACTCTATACACTGCATTTACAGAGTGTCTGGGTCCATGGTAAACAAATGGAGATGAGGCTCCACGGAAGGAAAGCTCTATAAATAGGGAGGTGCAGGACAGTGCATTATCTCTCCTGGGATTTCCCGGGACATTTGTCTAACCTGGACCATGTGTCAGGTAGGAAACCAGTTTGTTTCAAAATTGAGGTGGTCACTGAGCTGTATCCCCTCCTTCAATATACTGTGCAGCTCACACACCAGTGACAGGACTGTGCTGATGCTCATCATGAATTAAACTGGATTAATTCTGGAAATTTCCAGGCAGGAGTGAGTAACATATCCATCACCACCGGAGTGCAGTCCTCTGATATATTCACTGGCTGACAGAAACCATCTGTCCGCTGAGAACAATATGTTGTGTCCATCTCCCTGAGGAAATTTCAGAACGAAACTTTCAGAAATAAAAGGGAACAGAGTGATTGGTTAAAATGGGGAACAGCAGGACATTAGAATTAATAAAAGGTACATTTTTAAAAATCTCATTGAATTTAAATTTGGTATATTGCTGCATCTGATGAGCTACGTCCCAGAGTATTGAGGAGGTGGCAGTAGAGCTAGTGAAAGAATGACTGATTATTCTTCGAAGCTGGTTAGATTCTGGAAAGGATCCTCCAGACTGGAATGCAGCGATTGTAAACCTAAATATTTAAAACAGAACGGAGAGAGCAAACAGCAAACTAAACAATGTAAGCTTTGTAAGCTTTGACAAAAAATATTGGAACCTTTTGTGAGGAATGTGATAACTAGACACTTGGAAATACTGACATGATTTGGTAGAGTCAATCTAGATTCAGGAAAGGAAAATGATCTTGATCTTTGATAAACCTGCAGGATATTGTGGAGGTTGTCCATTGTGACATGGACAATTGAGAACCGGTGGAAATGAAGTATGTGAATTTTCGGCAGACGTTTGACATGGTTGAATACAGGTGAGTGGGGAACGTTAGAATCCATGGGTAAGTAGGGGTGGAATACACCGAATGTATTAAAAGTTGGATAATCGAGAGAATGAAGAGAATAATATAATTTTCTGGAGTGAAGGCTTTGGGGTATCAGAAGGATCAGTATTTGGGCAATAGCTATTCGCAAAATAGAAAATATTTCAGATAGGAACAACAAATATCATCATTCACATTAATGTTCATTAAATAGTGAGAGGTTGGGAAGTTCTGTTGTTGAAACAGACCTGGATGTGCTTGGTCATAAGTCACAAACAGAATTTTTACACAGCAGGAAGTAAATAATATGTGACTCTTCATGCAAAATGATTAAAGTATCAGAGTAAATGTATCTTTCCCAATGATAGTGTTTTGTTGAGAGACTGTTAGGTGCATTGTGTACAGGTTTAATCAGCTTTATAAAGAATGATCTTGTCAGCGATTCAGTCCAAAAGAGTTTCACCAGACTAAACCCTGACATGATGTTACCATGAGGATAAAGTGAAGAAACTTGCGCTTAATAAAGTATGTCAAGGTGTTTTTGAGTTTATATTAAAACAAAGTGCTGAAGCACATTGAGTGTTGAAGATACAAAAATGCCTTATTAGATCAATTTAAAGGAATGCCCAGACAAATTCACATTTCCTATGTATTGGAATGCAAATATATGCACTGTAAATATATTGGATGGTGCCTGGTCTAGTCCAGGAGAGATCTGCCCGGTAACAGCACGTAGATTGTGGTTTTTGAGGGTGGTGGTGGTGGGAGGTTCGGCTGGTTACAGTATTGCAAACTGACAACGCAGCAGAATCATCTAGCCTGCTATAAGAAAACATGCATCATTCTCCCTCACTACTAACTTCACGAGAGCAATGGGTGATAGAAGATGTGATCAATAGCCAACGGTGCCAGCATTCAATCCAATCCAGTAGTTTTTGTGAACTGAAGGAACCATATTGAAAGGGTTTAAATGGAACTGTTTATTCGGTGATTGTGATTGATGCCAGTCTCCATGGATCCGAGTTGTGTCACTGGATGGTTTCCGTCTCATATTAGTAAGGGGCCTCTTGCAATGGTTTATGCCATTGGAGCAGCAAATGCATCAACTCCAGCGCTCAAAGGGATCAGCAGCTGCAGAGACACAAAAAGGAGATTTAAACATCTGAGAATAGTCTGGAATGATCCATTAATGGATCAGAATCTGAGAACATTAGACTGGAATGCTGCAACAATGGACAGGAGTTTATCTGAGGGTCTTTTCTATTTTTCCTGGTCTTTGTCAACATTGCCATTTCGGATATATGCTGCACTGATGATTATCCTGGCGGGTTACTATCCTATCCTCGCTATTGTTGGTTTTCCTGGTAAGTTTCTTCATCTCTATCCATTTATTAATCTCTTCGACCATGGCGAACGTCTTTGCTACTTCTGTTATCTATATTTGACAAAGACGGAAACTATTGTCTTCAGTTTCAAATGCAAATTCCATTGATTACCCACAAATTTCAGAAGCGCCCACACCCCCGCCCTCACAAACATCTGAGAACGAGACTGTTCTCAAAACCGAATTTAAATAAATAAAATCCATTTATGTCTCGGCATTCTGTCCATTACAAAACCTATCCACTACCAGCTCGATTATATGCCCAGTCACCATCTTGGCATCAATGATAACGCTTAATAGACCATTATCTATACTTTGGTAAAATTCAGACGTTATGGCTCCACCCCTCCTCTAAGCAATCTTTCAGTTGCAAATATTTCGATCACAACTTTGTTCTTGTTGTCTAAAATAACTTAATGACAGGAACATTCTCTCAGAGCAGTAATGTCGGAAGAAATGTAATTCAGATGCACAGGTTATGACACAGAAAGAGACTGTTCCACATCCAACCACAGACGATGTCAGAAAGTAAATACAAAAGACAGGAATTGGAAATAACAACCATTACATCTCCAGAATTTTGTCTATACGTTTATCTATTTCACTGATGTCCTTTGATAAAAAGATCTTGCGTTATTATCTGGTCTGGCTTAAGATTGATGTGAGACCCACAGCAATGTGCTTGGTTCTGTACTGCCTGAAAGAATGACCTCGCAGTAAATGACATTTGGTTATAACAAATGCTGCCCCTGTCAGCAATGCAGACATTCCAAGTAATAACAAAATTAAAGGTTAAATAAAGCAAAGAATGATGCAACAGATCAGAAACAACAAAGAACGAGAAAGTGCGAGACAAACTGAACAGATTTGGCAGCCCCCTCGCGTCGGGAGAAAAATAGAATTGGCAATTCGATTCTAATGACCATACATCAGAACGGAACACAGTTGGGAAATAGTGTGATTGATGTTGGTGACACCGACATCTGTTATGAAGGGGAGAAGGACAGAGTTGAATAGATGGAGAAAGAGACAGATAGAGAGAAAGAAGCAAACAAAGCGATTTCTGATAATCATCTGTGATGGAAATAAAAAATAAAATTAAACCTTGCTTATGTTTCTCCTGTTCCCATGTTACTGATAATCATGACCATATAAGGTATATGTCAAAGTCCCTGTTTAAAATTATTTATGTCTCTTCCCTGAGTGGGAACATCTTTCTTTATTCATTAATGGGACGCTGGGCCAACATTTAATCCCCTTTCCCCATTGTCTTTAAGAAGGTTTTGGTGAGCTGCCTTCCTGACCCACTGCAGTCTGTGGGCTGCAAGTAGTCAGTGCTGAGGACCATACGGTTTCATTTCTTTGAGGCTTTGAAGTGACTGATATAACTGAGTGGCTGGCTTGGCTATTTCAAACTGCAACTCAGAGTTAACCACATTGCTGTGGGCCTGGAGTTACATGAAAGCCCGACCAGCTGAGGACAGTAGATTTCCTTTCCTGAAGGCCATGAGAGTGCCAGGTAGTACAATCAACAATGGTTTAATTGATTCATAATTCCTGATATTTTATTGAATTCAATTTCCAACATTTTCCATTGTGGGATTTGGATTCGGTGTCTGGATCATTACCTGATACCCTGGATTCATATTCATAGATAGTACAGCTAGATCATCGCCTCCTCAGTATATCCTATCAATTCCAATGGCAATGGCAATGGCAATGCCACTATAAATGCAGGAGGAAACAGCACAGAAGCGCTTCACATCAGGCTCCCAAGCACTGACTCCCAACCTAGACAGGGGACGAAACGTTTGCAAGACAAATTCCCAGCTCGGCGAACAGAACCACAACAGCAATAGTGATGTTGTTTTTGGTGTGACTTTGCTTCATAAGGCAATAAATGATTTGGAAAAAGTGCCATCCTTCTCAGTTTGTATTTATGAGAAGGCGAGATGATGGGAAGTGCTCTTGGTGAAAAGGAGCTGGATGTACTTGATCATGAGGCACTAACAGACTTCCTACAGAGCAGTCGGGTACTGGCAGGTGGGACTAGATTGGGTTGGGATATCTGGTCGGCACGGACAGGTCCCACCGAAGGATCTGTTTCCATGCTGTGCATCTCAATGACTCTATGACTCAGCACAATAAATGAGTAGCATCGTTCATTACAAATTGATTAAAGTATAAGAGTGAAGACACCGTCCTGCAGTTGTGGAGTGTACTTGAGACAGTATTTTCTTTAATTTATAATCAATCATCTCCTTGCTAAAGAGTGATGGTGTGACGGAGTTTCAGCAGACTAATCTCTGCGGTGATGGTACCATGAGGAGAGTGTGAAGGAAATGAGTGTTTAATCTGGAACGCTACAAAGAGAAAAAAAGTGATTGCATTAACACTGGAGTGTATTGAATCAACACTCATTATTTCCAAAACAAAACACGGATAGCATTAGATATAACATGTTTTCCATGGTACGTGTCTTCACATTTGAACAATATATAGATAGGAAAGGTTTAGAAGGATATGGACCAAGCGCAGGGAAATGGGGTTAGCAAGGATGGACATTTTGATCAGCATGAACCAGTTTGTGGTAATGGGCCAGTCTCTGTGCTATAGGATTCTATTACGCTATGATAGTTTACAAAGCTCTATGAAGCCCCCATGTTGTTTGAGAGAGAGCTCCAGGTTCTGAATGAACTCTCACCGTCTGGATGTACAGTTGTTGTGTGACCCTGCATTGAACGTCATGTTGTTCACAAATCTGTCATCAGCCACACTCTGATAGTATTAGCCATTCCCACCAGTTTCTGACGTCCATACAGAAAACTAGCCTGTCTTCTCTGTCACAAACAAATCCTTCTTTCTTGCTAAAAGCTGTTCATTGCTTCAAGTAGACTCTGTCCTTGATGTTTTTCAGAGGGTCAATAAAACGGGGCCAGGCTGCAATCAGTCTGGTGAGATACAAACGCGAAATGGATTTTCAGAGGCCTTTTATTTATATGTAAACAGATTAAACTACATGGCAAAGTTGTCATGCTTTAGAAGTGACCTGTATAATGAACGGGTTGTTGTCAGCTCTTTTAGCTGAGCTAGCTGAGTTGAGCGGAGCTGAGCAGTTTTCTGTTGAGTCTTGAACTGGGTAGTTCAACTGGGAGCTGTGTGGAAACTCTCTCTTTTCTGCCCTTCAGCTTCTACCTGCAAGCATGCATTCCATTATAAAGTTTTTACAAGGGAGTCTGATTATTAGGACTATTCTGTGTATTTGGAATAGCACAACTAAGTCTTGCTGGACAGGTTGAATTCTGTAGGGGCTCTTTATTCTGTTCTTTGTGTTTCATTGTGTAACTTTGTGAATAACGTTTTTGTCTGATTTAAAATCTAGTAGTCACCCTAGCTAAATTACTCCGGGTAATTTTCATTGGATAATTACCAAAACAAACTGCAAAGTTATTCTCTGGGCTGCTTGCTGAAGAATGTTTTGAGTGTTCGCGCCTCGTCCATCACAGATTGTAAGCTCATTGCTGGATTTTTAACAGCGAGTGGGAGATGCTAGTGTCTTTATTTCGGGTATTAGTTTGATTGGGTTGACAAAGCTTAGAATAGTAATGGCTATTTCAGTTGCCAAAAGTTTCCTGGGTGTGCATGCAGTGACTTTGGAAATTTTACGAAAAGTGACTAAGACCAAGTTGCAAGAATTAGCAGAGAAGCTGGAATTGGAACTGACTGCTTCTGTGAGGAAAGGAGAGATAATTACAGCAGTAGCTCGTCAATTAAACTTGCTGGAGAAACCATCAGAATCAGAGATGGCAAGAATTCAGTTGCAAATG
Organism: Chiloscyllium punctatum; assembly: GCF_047496795.1. Taxonomy (NCBI): domain Eukaryota; kingdom Metazoa; phylum Chordata; class Chondrichthyes; order Orectolobiformes; family Hemiscylliidae; genus Chiloscyllium; species Chiloscyllium punctatum. The sequence goes on from NW_027310067.1 coordinate 24,005, forward strand.
AAACATCTTGAGTTAACATCGAGAAGTAGGGAAAGGGCAGCAAAATGAAACATTTGACTTTTGATAAAATGCAGAAGAGGGGGAAAAGAGAGAGCAGCAGAACAGAGAGTAAAAAGAAAGAATGGCAAAAGAGAGAGCAACAGGGGAGAGAGAAAGAGAGAGCTTTTGAATAGCAAAAACTGACTCATAAAAAGGGAAGTCAGTGTAAAAGGCTGGAGATAACGGCTGAGTATGTGCTTAGTAAGGATGAGAGTGACGATGAGCGAGCCCCTGGTAGTCAGAAGCCTAGTGAGAATTTGTTTGAGTATGTTCAAGCATTGCCTCAATTTGATGAGAAGAATGTGATGCCCTTTTCATCTCATTTGAAAAGTTTGCGAAACAAATGCAGTGGCCAGAGGCAATATGGGTTTTGTTGATCCAAACGAAACTTGTAGGTAGGACTGGTGAGGTATTCACATCCCTATCAGAGGAAGTATCTGGGGAGTATGAGCAGGTTACAGAAAACATTTTGTCTGTATAGGCGACCTTTCAGGAATCTAACGAGGGATCCTGGTCAAACCACTGAGTTTTTAACGATCACACAGACTAATTTCGATAGTTGGATATGAGCTTTAAAATTCAAGCAAAGCTATCATGCTCTTAGAGAGGTTAGTACTTGGAGGAATTCAAAATTTCACTACCTGAAGTAGTGCAAACTCAGGTTGAAGAGCAGAGAATGTAAACAGCAAGTTTAGCTGTTGAAATAGCTGATGATTATGAACTGGTACATAAACTTGGTTTGGCTTCCAGAACCAGTTCTAGTCCCTGAGGGACAGAAATTGGAGCAAAGAGATATCCTCACATGCAAAGGGAAAGGTAGATCACAGTGCAGATTATAAGGATAACGTACGACAGTAATAAAGAAAACCTTGAAGGGGACAAAGAAGTTAAAATACTATGGTGTTTTCATTGTAATAAAGTGGGCCACAAAAAATCACAGTGTTGATGGGCTGGGAGAAAAACAGCTGTAGGATAACAGACAAGCCTGGAAGTTTTGTTGGACTCGGAACATAAAGCATAGGGGGAGTTAGGCAACTGCCTCAGTGTGTACAAGATGATCAGTGGACGTGTCAAATCTGCATAAAAACTTACATGAAAGGGAAGAGTTTATTCACATAGGCCAGGAGTAATTGGTAAGGAGGTTCCGATATTAATTGACACAGGATCTTTTTAGTCTGTAATGCTGAGGGGTGAGGGTTTATGCACTCTTGAGAGACTATTGTCAGAAAATGTGCTAGTAACAGGAATTCATAGTGAGGCAAGAAGTGCTCAGTTATGTAAAGTGAGGCTAGGGAGTCCAGAGAAGAGTGGAGAATGTGTGGTAGGAGTACTGGACCCCTAACTCTCAGCTCTCAGTCCTTGCAAATAATATAGCTGATTTGGTAGTCGTGCTGCCTATTCTAGTTGAAAAGCCAGTGGAGATGCAGGCAACTGAAGACATGGAGAATGTTTGTCCAGAAATTTCCCCCTGATTGCATGACCAGAAGATCACAGATGCACAGGTCTAAGCAGGATAAAGGCACGGATAAGGAAGCTGACGTAGAGTTATCCGAAAATTTCTTTTTGATCAGATAAGTGGAACAGAGAAGGAACAAGTAGGAAAATATGAGCGTATTTTTAGCTCTGATAAGCTGATTGAGTTACAGCTGAAAAATGAGGAGTTACAAAATTTATATCAAAAGATATTTAGTAAGAAAGAGAATGAATGCATTCCTGTGTGTTATTACTTAACAAATGATGTCTTAATGCGGATATGGAGATCAGCACACATTAAAGCAGATCAGACGTCGACAGAAATTCATCAAATTGTTTTGCCTGTTGTGTATAGAAAGGAGGTGCTGCGAGTGGCGCATGAGCTACCACTTGGAGATCATTTCGGGGTGAGGACATTACAGGCTGAAATACAAAGATATTTTCACTGGCCTAGACTACATAAAGATGTAGTTGAATATTGCCAGAACATCTCAAATATGTCACACGGGCATGAATAAAACCTACAACTTGAATACCTATTCCAGAATTTGAGGAACCTTACACAAGAGTCTTGACAGATTTTATAGGTCCCCTATCTCAAACAAAAAGTTGGAATAAGTATTTATTAACAATAATGGATATGTCGACTCGATTTCCAGAGGCAGACCCATTATGCAGCATCACAACTAAAACAGTTGTAGAAAACAAAACTTATTTTTAACTAGGTACGGACTACCAATAGAGATCCAGACAGATCAAGCCTAACATCCGAACTATTCAAGCAGGTGATTGATTACTTGGGAATAAAGCAATTCAAATCTACTATGTAGTATTCGGAATCACAGTGAGCATGAGCATCAAACAAGGAAGACCATGTTGAGGGTTTATGGTCAGGATAATCCAGATGATTGCGATAAGGAAATTCCTTTTGAACTATTTGTGATCAGAGACGCACGAAATGAATCGACCAAATTCAGACTATTTGAATTAATTTGTGGGCAAGAAGTGTAAGGACCATTACCATTAGTTAAGGAAAAATTAATAAGTCAGAATTCAGAGACCACACATTTGGACGATGTGTCAAATTTTAGCGAACGATTAAATAGACAATAGACAATAGACAATAGTGCAGGAGTAGGCTATTCTGCCGTCAAACCTGCACCGCCATTCAATATGATCATGGCTGATCATTCCTAATCAGTATCCTCTTCCTGGCTTATCTCCATAACCCTTGATTCCACTATCTTTGAGAGCTCTATCGAACTCTTTCTTAAATGAATCCAGAAACTGAGCCTCCACTGCCATCTGGGGCAGAGCATTCCACACAGCCACCACTCTCTGGCTGAAGAAGTTTCTCCTCATCTCTGTCCTAAATGGTCTTCCCTGTATTTTTAAAATGTGTCCTCTGGTTCGGCACTCACCCATCAGCGGAAACATGTTTCCTGCTGCCAGAGTGTCCAATCCTTTCATAATCCTGGTGAACCTACGTTGCACTCCCTCAATAGCCAGAATGTTTTTCCTCAAATTTGGAGACCAGAACTGCACACAGTACTCCATGGCTGGTCTCACCAGGGCCCTGTACAGCTGCAGAAGCACCTCTTTGCTTCGATACTCAATCACTCTTGTTATGAAGGCCAGCATGCTATTAGCCTTCTTCACTACCTGCTGTACCTGCATGCTTACCTTCATTGACTGGTGTAAAAAAACACCCAGATCTCTCTGAATTGCCCCTTTACCTGAATTGATTCCATTGATGTCGTAATCTGCCTTCCTGTTTTGCCACCAAAGTGGATAACCATACATTTATCCACATTAAACTGCATCTGCCATGCATCTGCCCACTCTCCTAACTTGTCCAGGTCACCCTGTAATCTCCTAACATCCTCATCACATTTCACTCTGCCACCCAGCTTTGTATCATCAGCAAATTTGCTAATGTTATTGCTGATACCATCTTCTATATCATTAACATATATGGTAAAAAGCTGCGGTCCCAGCACGGATCCCTGTGGTACCCTACTGGACACTGCCTGCCATTCCGAAATGCAGCTAAAATAGTGCTGGAGAGTTGGGTAGACAGCATTTAAAAGTATCGCAGCATACAATGAAACAGGAAGTGGATCATAAATCACAAATTTGCAATTTTGCAATTGGGAATACGGTATTGGTGTTACTTCCAGTAACAGTTGAGCCTGTACAAGCAAGTTTTAGTGTCCCTTATCAAATTGGGAAGAAATTGAATGAAGTGAACTACTTGGTACGGACTCCAGACAGGCAGAAATCTCACAGAGTGTGCCATGTGAATATACTCAACAGGTATTTTGATAGGGAACGAAAGCAAGAGGAGAAGGTGTTAATGATTACAGCACAGAAAGAAGAACCAAGTTCGGAGGATTCTGAATTGGACATTTCTCAAATCAAATTGAACAATGAGAAAATTGTCAAAACTTGTGATAAATTATTGAGTTACCTTCCTCAAGAAAAGCATAGTAACCTGAAAGAGGTATTGCAATACCGTGGAGATATATGCTAAAATAAACTGGGAAGTACGAACATAATTGTGCATGATGTAGACACAGGAGATGTTGTTCTGATTAAGCAACATCCTTAAAGGCATTACCCTCTAATGTTGGTACAGGTTCAGACGAAGATAGAGCACACGCTCCACGATGGCATAATCGAAGTGACTTACAGTGATTGGAGCTCATATATAGTCATGGTGCCAAAGCCAGATGTTACCCAGCGGTCATGTGTGGACTTTCACAAAGTCAACTTCGTTACAAAGACTGATGCATGTCCAATTCCATGTTTGGAGAACTGTGTCGAAAAAGTGGGAGAAGATACTTATAGTTCTAAGTTGAACTTGCTCAGAGGCTCCTGGCAAGGACCTCTGACAGAGAAAGCAAAGGCAATTTCCGCTTTCATAACGCCAAATGGACTATATCAGTTCAAAGTTGTTGCATTTGGTATGTAAAATGATCCAGCCACATTTCAGAGACTGATAATAAGGTCATTGCCGTATTACCCAACCATGTGATGTACATTGATGACCTGGTGATTTTTAGTCACTCATGGAAAGAACATTTACAGCATTTAACGGACTTGTTTGATTGGCTTCAGAAGGAAGGCTTGGTGGTAAACCTAGCTAAAAGCGAATTTGAAAAAGCCCAAGTCACGTTCCTGGGTCACGGTATTGGACATGGACCAATGGCCCCATGAGATACAAAAACTATAGTAGTTATGGGAATGTTCCACACTGTCGACAAGAAGAAATATGCAATACTACGGTTCCTGGGATTGACTGGATTTTACTGAAAATTTGTGCCAAACTTTAAGCAGTGTGGCTGCTCCACTCACCGAATTGTCCAGGGCAAGAACTCTGAGTGGACAGAGGACTGTCAAAGGGCATTTTGCAGCCTAAAAACTGTGTTAGCCACTGCCCCCAGTATTAGCTACACTGTATTACATGAAGCCTTTCAAGGTGGCTATCGTTGCCAGTGATGTGGGTGTCGGTCCGGTGTTGGTGCAGGAGGATGATGAGGGAATAGAAAGACCCATCGGGTATTTTTCTGGGAAGTCGAACATTCATCAACAGAAATCTTCAACGGTGGAGAAAAAGACTTTAAATTTGTTGTTGGCATTACACCATAACTGTGTTTATATTATCAGCAATTCATCTGAGACAATCGTATACACTGATCACAACCCATTGACATTTGTGGAAAAACTTAAAGACAAAAATGCCAGACTGTTTACATAGAGTTTGTTGTTGCAGCCATTCGATCTGACAATTGTGTATGTGGCAGGTCACAAAAACGTGAAAGCTGATGAGTTATTGAGACTCGAATGAGATACGGAGGTGTTCGGTAGTGGGTATACTGCGGCCTGAATTTGCATGGGTTTGTGCGTGTTTCAATGTTTACAATTAATATAGTGTATCTGTCAGTTTTGAGACTACTAACTGGGTTTGGAAGGGTTGAAAATGCAGCCACCTTTTAGTATTGGTGGTTCTTTTTTTTAAGGGGTGGGAGAGACATGTCACAAAGCAAGTCCATTTTTTGTCTAAAAGCTGTTCCTTGGCTCAAGGAGACTTTGTCCTTGATTTTTTTCAGAGGTACAATAAAACGGGGCCAAGCTCTGACCAGTCTGGTTTGGTACAGAGATGAAAAGTATTTTCAGAGGCCTTTTGTTTACTTGGAAACAGATGAGACTTCAGGCCAAAGTGGTCATGCTTTATAAGTGACCAGTATAATGAACGGAGAGTGGTGAGCTATTTTAGTTGAAATAGCTTACCTGAGCAGTTTTCAGTTGAGTCTTGAACTGGGAAGTTCAACTGAGAGCTGTGTGGAAACTCTCTCTCTTTTCTGAACTTCAACTTCAATCTGGAAGTTTGTGTTCCATTTATATTGGTTTTTATTGGGAGTTTGCCTATTGGGACAGTTGTGTATATCCGGAATAGCATAATTAAGTCTACCTGAATAGGTTGAAATCTGTCGTGATTCTTTATTCTGTTCTTTGTGTTTCATTGTGTAATTTTATGAATAAAGTTTATGTCTGTTTTGAAATCTAGTAGTCAACCTATCTAAATTACTCCGACTAATTTTCATTGTACACTTACCGAAACAAATTGCAAAGGCATGCGCTGGGCTGCCTGCTTAAAAGTGTTTTGACTGGTCTAGCCTGGTCCATAACATCTCGGAGATAGAAGATGCATCCTTGGGACTTGGCACAAACCAATCACTTTCCATCCTCATGATCGGCAAACCACGTTAACATAGCACGTGTGTACCATTAGCAATGGAGCCAGGAGGAACAACATGGAGCAGTCTGTCTGTGCAGTCTATGCCTCATTGGTTTGTCGTGTTGCAGCAACAATGACATCCTCCTATTTAAGTCTAACAGTTTGGAGGGGCTGAATGGCCTCTTCTGTTCATGTGTCAGTGTCTCAAGGAACTGAATATCTTCCTCCTTGCCCGAAGACAGAGGTTCAAAGACTTCAGTGAGCAACCCGTGGTTTCTGCCAACCAGCACGCTGTGCTGACTAGACTCTTATCTTCCTGGGTTATAGGAGACAAACAGAAGGCAGGAAGAACACAGCAAGCCAGGCAGCACCATGAGCTGGGAAAGTCAACATTTCAGGTATAAACCATTCTTCAGAACTGGGTTGGGGGGGTAGGGGGAGCTGCAGATAAAGAGGGAAGGGAGTGGTTTGGGGTGGCGAGATCAGGGGGATGGTGAGTTACGGCTATGTGGACACAAGTGGTGGGTACAAAATGGTTGGGCGATGGGGGGATGAATCCCATTGGGAGCTGAAAGTTAGGGCCGTTAGGTGGAATGGAAGACATCCCAGTCACGTCCTATTTCAAGTCTCTTTCCCAATCCCTTTCCAACATGGCCATCCTTGGCCTCCTCCATTGCAACAATGAACCAAACCATAATCTGGTGGAACAAGATTTCACCTGTCACCTGTGCAGCCTATACCCTGGAGACGCAACATTGAATTCTCCAATTTCAATTAACCTCCCTTCCAATCCCCCGACTCCCTTCCCAAGCCCTCCCCTGCCTTCCATTCCTCTGAGCAACCTTTTGCCCAGCTACCAACTGGATTCAGCGCTCCCATCAACAACTCGCTGATACCCTTTACCTGTGTTTACTTATCCCCACCTCGCCACTCTGCCTCCTCCTCCCTCACCCGCACTTTATCTATATACCCCCTTACTCCCATCCACAGTCCTGACGAAGGGTTATATCCAAGGCGTTCACTTCTCAAAGTCTTGATGCTACCTTGCTTATTCTGTTCTTCCAGATTCCTGCGTGTGTATTTTGGATTCCAACATCTGCTTTTATTTTAAATTGTCTTCTTGTATAATAGGCAGGAGTGAGTGAATGCATTGTGCCTCTTGTTATCCAATAGATCTGATGGGCTGAATGGCTTTCTTATATTACTAGGAAACCAGCTAGAGTTGCTGAAGGGGTTCCTCTTTCTTTTAACCGTGGAAATGTTTAGTGCCCAGCAGAGCTTTTGATTCATGTTACCTATACATTAACAGCACAAGCTTGAATGTTGTCCAGATTTGATACTTTAGTACCTTAGGAGTTTACTTATTGTTCTGAACATTGTATAATCTTCAAAGAACATCCCCATCTCTGATTGTGTGACAGAACGAAAGACATTGAGGAAGCAGCTGAAGATGTTTGTGCCGAAGAAGCTACCCTGAGGATTGCCCACAGAGATATCCAGGGACTGAGGATTTATGTCCACCAGCCCCATTGTGCTCTGAATGATTCAACCAGTGGGGAGTTTACAACTGATTCTCATCAAGTTCAATTTTGTTCAGTCTCTTTGACATCTCGCTCAATCAAATACTGCCGTGTTATCAGGGCCAGTCATTTTACGCTGTGTTCATATCTTCTATCCATGTCAGTAGGCCAAGGTATATGTGTGGGGAGTGTTTCCTTCTCTCAGGGAGTAGTGATAGTTGGGACCAGACAGTTAGGGGAGGCTACATCTCTGAAATGTTTGGGGGGTGTGAGTGGGTTTCAATGGGTTTTGACCCAAGAGAGAGTCGAGGGCTACAAAGAATTGGGCATTAAAGAGAAATTGCGGCCGAGTGCAAATCAGCCTTGACTTACTGAATGGAAGGGCAGGTCTGAGCGGCTATATGGCCTGGTTTTATTCCAGCATACCCCATAGTCCAGTCACTTTGTGGCCTCTTCCATTTCTTGTGTTACTGATTCAAGTAGCTGAATAGATTGATCCTGTGCAACTGGATACTGGTGCTGCATGATCTGGTTACAGTTTTATAGGCCCTAGGGGCTTATTTGCCTCCTCCTGTAATTGTATATCAGGCTCCAGGGGATGAAAAGCCTCATTCTTTTCTGGTGTAATTGAAATCCATATTGACTAAATCTACCGTCCATGGAGAAAGTGAGCACGACAGTTGTTGGAGATCAGTGTCGACAAGTGTGGCACTGGAAAAACACGGCAGGTCAGGCAGCATCAGAGGAACAGGAGAATCGATGGTTTGGACGTTCCTGATGAATACTGCCTGACCTGCTGTGCTTTTTCAACACCACATGTTTTGAAATCTACTGCCCCACTTAAGTCAATTTTCCTAGTCACATCATCCAATAACTTTAAGAGAATTGTCAGGTACAAACTTCCTCACACAAAGCCACACTTACTATTCCTAATCAAAGCCTGTCTTTCTAAATGCAAGTAAATCTTATCCCTCAGAAATTTACTGGTCTTTAGTTCCAAGGTTTTTTGTGTTCAGTTCTTCTTGAATAAGGGCACAACATTTGCTATCCTCCAGTCTTCCGGGAAGTCACTGTGGTCAATGATGATCAACATCATAGGCCAGTGTCCCCGCAAACTCTTCTGGAGCCCCTTGAGGTGTTCTTGGATATATCGGGTAAGGACCGTGAGATTTATCCACTTTCAAACATTCCAGTACGTCCAAAATCTCCTCTACTGTGATATGGATTGTCCCTAAGATATCACCACTAACTTCCTCAAGTTCTCAAGTGAACATGTCTTTCTCCACGGTAAACATAGAGTAGAAATATTCGTTGAGGACTTCACTTATAGTTCCACACATACTTGTCCACATTGGTCTCCGATGGGTCCTATTTTCTATCCAGTTATTGAGTTTTCTTTTAACATATTTAAAGTAGCTTTTTGGATTCATCTTAATCTTCTCAGCCAAGGCTCTTTCTTGTCCCCTTTTCACCCTACTGATTTCCTTCTTCAGTAAACTCCGTTATCTCTTATATACCTCCAGGGATTACCTTGATCCCAGCTGCCTGGACCTGAGCCACGCCCCAAGTTCGAACATGAACCTGAGGACCAGTTTTGCCCCTCTACATAACTATTTGAAAATTAATAGAACTACGCTTACTGGTCACAAAGTGCTCCCCCACTGTTAACTCAGTCACTTTTCCTGCCCTATTTCCGAAGAAAATTTCGAGTTTTGCCCCTTCCCGAGTAGGACACTCTGTATACTGCTTGAAGAAACTTTCCTGACGCTTTTATCCGATTCTATCCCATCAAATCCCTTAGCTCTGTCCATTCCAGTCTGTATTTTAAAAATTATATTTCCTATTATGATAACCCTATTGCTCCTGCAGGTCTCCCCTCTCTCCCTGCATTTTTGTTACTCTCATCCCTGTAGACTATTTCGGGGCCTATAATACATCCCCAATCACCTCACCAACACCTTCCTATTTCTTAACTCCACCCACAAAGCCTCACTGGGTGATCCATCAGTTATTTTGTCTCTGATTACTGCTGTGGAACTCCCCTTAATCAGAAATGCAACTGCCCTCCCCTCTTTCCGCCATCTCTGTCTCACCCAAAGCACGTGTACCCTGGCACATTAAGCTGTCAGTCCTTTCCATCACTTAGCCATATTTCTGTAATGGCTATAATATCCCAGTCCCACCGACGAATCCACTCCCTGAGTTCATCGGCCTTACCTGTAGGCCTTCTTGCATTGACATAGATGCAATTTAATCCAAAAGGCATTTCTCTGTCGTTTTCCAGCCTAATCTTACTATTTCTGATTACTATATCTCCTTCCAGCCTCGCACTTGCCTCCCTGCTCTTGAGGATATCACCCCCTGCCAATCCAGTTTAAACCCACCCTTGTAACACTATAAAAACTAGCCGCCAAGATATTGGTGCCCACTCTAGTACAAGTCTCTGATGGTAATCTCCATCTCATGAGATTACCACTGTCAAGGTTTCTTTTTAAATGTTTCTCCTAGCTCTCTGCAATCACGCTGCAGGAACTCGTCCCTGTTGCTACGGGTACCATTTGTGCCAACGTGCATAATGATTTCTGGATGCTCACTCAACCTGTTGAGAATGTTCTGCAGCCACTTGGAGACATCCTGGACCCTAGCACCTGGGAGGTAACCCACCATCCTGGATTCCCGTTTGTGGCCACAGAATCTCTGATCTGTCTCTCTAACAATCGACCCTCCTATCTTTAACGTCCTGTTTACCTTTCCGCTTTCCCGCTGTGCCCCAGAGCCAGTGGTAGTACCACCAACTTGGCTACTGCTGGTTTCCTCTGAACGGTCATCGCCCCCAACAATCCAAAATGGTCTACTTGTTATCGAGAGGAATGGCCACACGAGATTTCTGTACTCTCTGCCTACTCCCTTTGCCATTCCTGGTGGTCGCACAGCCACTCTCTACCTAGAATATGACAGGAAGCAAGGTATGCCTGTTGGAATAAAGTGTGTTTATTTAACTACAACAGGACTGACAGGTAAAGCTAATGAACTGAGGGCGATGAACATTGGACTGGAATATTACATAACTGGGGGGACATAACTAGGGGCGTGTCTTGGGCGTGGCCACTACACTAAAGCACTTATCTATGAAGTTCTCAGTATCTCAGATGACTCTGAGTGCATCCTAAGTTAGATTACCTACGGCGTGTAAACAGGCCCTTCGGCCCAACAAATCTACACCGACCCATCGAAGAGCAGCCCACCCAGACCCACTACCCTACACCTAACACTACGGGAAAATTTAGCATGACCAATGCACCTAACCTGCACATCTTTGAAACTATGGGAGGAAACCGGAGCACCCAGAGGAAACACATGCAGACATGGGCAAAACGTGCAAACTCAATGCAGACAGTTGCCTGAGCCAGGATTTGAACCCTGGTCCCTTAGTGCTATGAGGCAGCAGTGCTAACCACTGAGCCACCGTGCCATCCAGCTCCAGCGCCCTAACACGGTCTCCCAGGAGCTGAAGCTGGGTGCACAGACACACGTGTAGCCATCAGGGACAGTGAAAATCTCCGTGAGCTCCCACATCCCACACGAGGAAAGTGAGACTGCCCTAACTGCCATCTCGACTGCTGTAGCAATAAAGTTAAAAGGACTTTATTTCAGTTTCCCTGTACATTTTGCTGAGCTGGAGCTGTCCGAAGCCCTTCATGTCAAAGCCCTACTGCTACAACGGCATGTCTCTCTACCCCTCCACACATAGTTTTGGTCAGGGAAGGGAAGGAAGGAGACACGATAGTTTCATAGTCTTTAGGCCTTCAGCACTCCTTGACACCTGGCCCCTGACTACCTGTTCTCCAGTGCAGGTCTCTGCTTAGCCTTGGAGGGTGTCTTGCTGAGGTCTTCCTTCTGGTAGTGGTGCCAGTGTCGATGCAAATCCTCACCCCGACAGGCAATCCGTGTTATTGCAGACCTCTCGTACTTTCTGTCTATTAGTATCGCGTTTATGAATTCCTTGAATCCCTCAATTGCATTCCAAACTGAGTCTCACTCCATAGTGAGAGAGGTTGATGTTCTTGTGAATACAGGGCTATTGGAAAAGAACTCCATTAAACAAAGGGGAAACAATATATCTATCCTCTCACTGAGTCTGCTTTTCCTTCGATTAGGTTATATTTATTTTGCCAATCCCCATTCCACTTTCCTATGATTTCCTGTAACACTTGTATAAAAATCTGTCTGTCTCAGCCTTGAAGAAATTTAATGATCCAGCCTTAACAGCCCTCCGAATTTTCTACAATTGTTTCCCCCTCACTGATGTGAGACTTGGTGGTCTTTAATCTGGTTATTTGCCCACTCTATCTTGCATCAACTTCCAATTCTTACTCAGCACCTGTGTCAATTTGCTCAAGGGTCAAACGGTCAATCTCCCTGAATCCAGTAACAGCTCCTCCAAACTGAAGACCGATTCGTAGAATGTATTTAACATATTCTCTGGCTCTGTGAACAGGCTGTCCTCTTAGACCCTAACACTCTCATTCTTTCCCACATTATCGTCTTCCCCTTAATAAACCAAAAAAAAAGACTTTGGATTCTTGCTAATCTTACATGCTAAAGTTTTATCAACCCTTCTTCTGCTCTTCTACTGAGTTTTTAAGTTTAGCCCTCCACTTGCTATATTCTTTTAGGACCGTCATTGGCCCGCTCACTTGGTATCTGCGTTAAGCTTCTCTTCCTTTTTTCATCCTGTTCGGAATTTGCGTCGATATCTGAGGTTCTCTGGGCTTGTTTTCCTAAATGTTATCTTCGGTGTAACATGCGGGGCCGACACTGTCATCAATTCCATTTTAATCAAGTGATCCCTCAACCTTCGCCCCACCTTGTTCTGCTACGATTTCACCCAGAAGCAACTGCACTTTGCCCAGATCCTGTCATTTTTTTTCATAAAATCTGTATACCCAATCCAAAAAGCTTTTATATTTCAAACAGTTTTGGGGTCTTTTGCTTAGCAAAGTCAAAATGTGCGATATCACGGTCACTGGTCCTATAATGGTCTCCCACTTCTGCCTGAAACACCTGAGTGGCTTCGTTCCCCACAGTGAGGCCGAGCACTGCACTGCCCATTGTTGTATCTGCTCTATGTTGATATAAGAAGCTGTTTGGAATAAATTTCAAAGCACCTGCCCCCGCTTAAGAAGTTATCACTGACCGAACTAATGTTTGGAATTAAAATACCTGAATATAATGATCGTATTATTGTTTTTACACATCCAAATAACTTGGTTATATACCTGCTCCCGTACTTTCCTTTATCTGGGGGTCTACAATATATCCCAAACAGTGTTTCTGTCATGGTTTTGAGACTGACCTTTAACCACCAAGCCTCAGTAGAAGATCCTTTCAAGATATCGTCCCTTCTTACGCCAGTAACTGACTCCATAATTAATAAGGCACCACTACCTCCTCTTTTACCCCCTTTCGTGTCCTGACAAAAGTTCTGGTACCACAGAATATTGAGTTGTTAGCCATGACCTCCCTCAAACACATCTCTGTAATGGCAAAAGTGCCACACTTCCACATGTCACCTCGTTTCCTTGTCTTATTCGTCTGCCTGATAATATTAGCAGCATTAAAGTAAAGCACATCCAACATGAAATATATCGCCTGGAATACTCTGTACCTCGGAGTTCTTCAGTCATTCACTGCTCGTTATCAAGCTGTCCAATTCATGAACCAAAACTGTAACTCTGGGACTGAATGAAAATTTTTTGAATTGTAATTTCGTTTTTAGTAAAAGTGTTCGTCAAATGCAGCTTTCCAGAACTGAACAGTCAGTTCTAAATACAACTGGTTTCTGTTGATTAATTGCCTTCTCAGTGTGCAGAGAGGACAGCCCTCAGTAATGGAGATCGTGAGTACTGCAGATCCTGGTGATCAGAGTCGAAAAGTGTGGCACTGGCAAAGCACAGCCATTCAGGCAGCATCAGAAGAACAGCAGAGTCAAAGTTTTGGCATCTGTCCTTCATGAGAAAGGCATTCCCATGTTTTCCATTCCATAATACACAGAATATTGGGAACCATACTTGCTCAGGAAGGCAGCACTGTACAGAGCCCTGAAATGGAAAGCAGTCAATCAGTTGGTTGGACAGGGAGTAAACAAGTTGAGGTGAAATACAGACTGATTGAAGTACAAACATAAGGATAGATAAATCCCTCGGCCAGACAGGAAACACCCTAGGTTACTACAGGAAGAGAGGGAAGAGCTTTCTGTGCTTTTGGCGATGGTCTTTGCGTCTTCACTCTCCATTTGAGTAGCGTCGGTTGATTGGAGGGTGGCAAACGTTACTCCCTTGTTCAGGCAAGGGAACAGGGATGGTCCTGAGAATGACAGACCAGTCAGTCTTGCATCAGTATTGACCAAAGTATTGGAGAGGATTCTGAAAAATCATAGTTTGATTTAAAATAGTCAGCATGGCTTTGTGAGGGGCAGGTCATACCTCACAACTCTTATTGGATTCTTTGAGGATTGGATTAATCGCACTTAAGAAGGTAGAGCAGTGAATGCGGAGTGCATGCATTTTTACAAGGTGTTTGATAAACTTCCCCGTGGTAGTTTCATTCAGAAAGTAAGGAGCCCTGACATACAGGGAGTCATATCCGTCTGGATACAGAATTGGCAAGCCCATAGAAGACAGCGGGTGGTGGTAAATGGGTAGTATTTAGTGTGGAACTTGGTGACCAGTGGTGTTCTGTAAGGATCGGTTCTGGGACCTCTGCTGTTTGTGATTTTGATAAATGACTTGGATGACGAAGTGGAAGGGTAGGTTAGTAAGTTTGATGATGTAACACAGGTTGGTGGAATTGTGGATAGTGTGGAAGGCTGTTGTCGTTTGCAACAGGACATTGACAGGATGCAGGACTCGGCTGCTAACTGGCAGATGGTGCTCAAGATGGAAAAGCGGGATACGATTCATTTTGGAAGGTCGAATTTGAATGCAGAATACAGGGTTAGAGGCAGGATTCTTACATTGTGGAGGAATGGAGGATCATATGGGCCATAGCAAAGCTCCCACAAAGTTTCTACCCAGGTTAACACGGTTGTTAAGAAGGTGTTTGATGTGTTCATTAGCCGAGGGATTGAGTTTAAGAGCTGGAACGTTATGCTCCAACTATATGGAGCTCTTGTGAGACCACACTTAGAATATTGTGATCAATTCTGGTTGCCTCGTTATGGAAAACATGTGGAAGCTTTGATGAGAATGCTGAGGAAATTTATCAAGATGCTGCCTGGACTGAAGGACATGTCGTGCAAAGAAAATGTGAGGGAGCTAGGTTGTTTTCCTCTTTGGAACGAAGAAGAATGGAACTTGACTTGACAGTGGTATGCAAGATGATGAGAGGCATAGATAGAGTGGATAGCCAGAGACTTTCTCCCAGGGTGGAAATGGCTATCTCGATGGGGTATGATTTTAAGGTAATTGGAGGAAGGTTTAGGGGAGATGTCAGAGGTAAGTTCCTTACACAGACAGTCGTGGGTGTGTGCAATGAACAGCCAATAGTTGTAGTAAAATCAGCTATATTATGGATATTTAAATGGATAGGCACATGAATGATAGTATAATGAAAGTTATGTAGTTTAGTCTGATTTTAGAATAGGATAAAAGGTCGACAGAACGTCAAAGGCCGAAGGGCCTGTACAGTGCTGCACTGTTCTCTGTTTCCAGTTTCACCCAGCTTGTGGATTTTCATCAACTGTTGAATGTGTGAGGGAGTGATGTGTGTGAGATCACGAAGCTTTGGAGAGGTGTAAGGACAAAACATCCAGTTTTGGTGTGCATTGTCACAGTTACTGAAAGCCAGTATAATCTGTGTGGTTACTTCGACCAGACAGAATCCGCCAAGTTCAGTTATTAATGTGATTTGTGGATTGCCGTTTGCTGCTGGTTACTTTACTTACGTTCTACTGTGTGATCCATGTAGTAATCTCTGACCATTCATAGAGATGTACAATTTTACTTTGATACTGGAGAATGTGAAGGTGACATGTATTGAACATGGCTTTAGAGGTTTCTTTGTGAGACACAAGGCACTGCAATAGATTGTCAACTTGTTAACGTCTTCACCCATGTCTGGTCCGGGGTGCAGGTATATGGAGTCTGGGAGACAGGTCAGATTTCATCACCACAGGTAACTTGTATGGAGTGATTCTGGCTCTCCATGTCAACACGTCTGCTCTCTGGTCCAGGCTCTGACTGAAGATGAATTTCAAAACCTAGTTGCTGGTCAGCCATTAGTATTTAACCTGGACAATATTTGTACCTACACTGAGACCAGTGATAGTCTGTTGGCGGGTTATCCCCCTGCCCAAGGAGGATTCCAAATTATTTGTTTTGAAGTAATGTTTGACTGACTGCCCTGAACCACGTTAGAAGCCCAATGCACAGATTTTGGAACAGGCCACTGAGTCTCTCTGTGTCTCAGGCAGCTGTGAGGTCCAATAACACGGTAAATGATTTCAGATAAATTGGAAGCAATTTTCAGCGTTGCTCATTGCAAGGTGTTGACTTTACTGACCAGAACAATAATCGGATGTTTGCTATATATCATGAATTGGGCCACAATAAGATGTGAACGATAACCATTCAACTGAATTATAATCTCTTCAATCAATTCTGTTGATTCTATATTTATGGAACGAAAATATAAACTCCTGTCAATATTTTCTAACACAGAAATAAAGCATGTACATTTTATTTTATCGAAGAAAGAACATAACTCTTGTAGTTATCAAAATTAGATATTCAATGTCAGGATTCAAAGCAATGTTTTGCCACTCCAATATTTTTGAAGTGATTGGCTTCTGAGTGATTGCATATTCAGAGTGAGCAGAAAATTGAACATACAAATAGAATTAGCGTTCTTATACATTTATATATATCAATCAGTTTAATTTCTCACTGAAATGTACGATCTTCAGCTATTTGCCACAATTTTAAAATGGCAATAATTCAACATGGACTGTGAATATTAAACTAAAGAAATTATTTTTGTTATCAAATTTCAATGAACAATAACTTGAAAACTTCCAATTTTTAGAATGAATGATATTTAATATGAAATGTGGATAGTGAAAAAAAACAACGAACATAATATCGCGTTAGTGAGAAGTCAGAGCTTTCCAAAGGGTTTTGTGCCAAAGCAATGATATATTTGCTTTAGCAATTGGAATACAAAATGTAAAATAGTCATGTTTTGAGTAATAATTAGACTTCATAATGAAGCTGACCTTGCAATACTTGCATTTTAAATGCTTATGCTGCACCAAATAATCAGGTATTTGCGAGCATTTACACTGTGAAATAATTGGACACTGACTTTTATTCACAGCTGACACATGATAGAGTAAAAGACTTTAAAGTACAGGAGTAGGCCATTGGCCATTATGTATGAATCAGTTCCAAAACTGTCTCCTAAGCACCTCCCATTTGCCAGCCCTCTCTCTGTTGCCCGTTAAATTAATAATTTCCAAATATATACACAGTTCTCTTTTGACTCTTCATCCACAACTTCCCCAGCCAGTCAATTCCAGTTCGTAACAACTCGCTAAATAAAGACGTTTTTCCTTATTTCACTCCTAGCTCTTTTGCTGACAACCTTGAAATTAGAATTCTTTGATGCTGTAATGCCAACTAATAGAACATTATTTTTCACTCTGACTGTTTATTCATACTATTGAGCACCACAATAAATTCAAATCTTTCTCCGTTCTGCTTCAGGAACAATAAGCCTTGCAAGAACTGTAACAAACCCTACAACGGAAAAACAAGCAGAAAACTAGTCACCAGGATATATGAACATCAATTAGCCACAAAATACTTGACACAAACGCTAATTTCTTACGTACTGATGAGGAAGTACGTCACTTTGACTCGGTCTGCATATCCATTCTAGGACAGGCCAAACAGAGACAAGCACAAGAATTCCTAGAAGTATGGCATTCTAACCGGAACTCCATCAACAAACAATTCAATTTTGACTCCATCTACCACCCTCTGAGAAAAAGGGCCGGAAATGACATCAACGACACAGAAAATTACATTACCAACGCGAGGAAACCTAAACACTTCAGTAGAAAGTGGGAGATAACGCCAGCACTTCACTGGAGGCTCACTTACTGACACAGTCAATGGAACAAACCAGGAACTGCCATTAGCTATTGCTTCAGAATATATCAGTGTTCATGGCTGCCACCACATAGAATCATTGAATGTAAGTGCGAGCCTGCACCACCAATTGCATATCCAAAGGCTTTTTTAAAAGTTTGTGAGATTATCTGCTCAATCACCAGCCGAGGGAATGCACTCCAGCCACATGTCACCAGGGGCAGAACGGTGGCTCAGTGGTTAGAACTCCTGCCCTAGAGCGCGGGAACCCAGGATTGATTCCAGCCTTGGATAACTGCCTGTATGCATTTTGCACATTCTCTCCGTGTCTGCGTGGTTTATGCTAGGTATTCCGGTTTCCTCCCACAATCCAAAGATGTGCAGGTTAGGTGAATTGGCCATGCTTAATTCCCCCTGGTGTTGAGGGATGTGTAGGTTAGGTGCATTAGTCAGGGGTAAATATAGGAGGAACTTGTTTGTGTGGGTTATTCTTTGGAGGGTCAGTGTGGATTTGTTGGGCCAAAGAGCCTATTTCCACACTGTAGGAATTTTATATTCCATGTCTGTGCCACCCTCTCAGTTCAAAATTTACTCACAAATCCTCTCTCAATCCCCTGCTTTTCACTTAAAGTATGTATCCCTTTGTTTTTGATCCTTTGAGTAAGGTAAACAGCTGCCGTCTGTTCATCCTCTCCATTCCCCTGATGCTTTTGTAGAACTGGACCAGGTTTCCTCCTCAACCTTTCCTGCTGCAATGAAAAAAGGAGCAAATTTAGCCCTCACACTTCACAGTTTGAGTACTCACTTGTCTTGTTAATTCAGATGTGCATCATCTCACATTTATGTGTTAAACTTCATCGGCCAATAATCTGGGTATAGAAATCATCTGTTAATATCGTCCTTAGGCTAACAATTTCCTCCTCATCGTGAACCACCCATTTAATCTTTGTGTCATCCCCAATATTAGTTACCATTCCACTGCCGTCCATCTTCCACATTCTCACCATCATCATTTATGAATATCACAAACAAACCTTGATTTCCTTCCTGTTCTCCCGATGTTATTCAGAGAAGAGGAATTAAGAATTCCAGGCTCTTGCTTTTGTTATTTTGGGGCATTTACAGAGTGATGTAGTTCACACCTATTATGAGGGGGCTGCAAATAGCATTTTCGACAGAGAAATGAATTCACCTTTTACACTTTACCACTCAGCATGTCTTATTCATAAAGCCTGTACCTAATTTAGGATGAACTAGGGTTTGGCACATTGCACTGGAACCTTTTGTCTGGCACTGTTCTTCGTAACAATAGTCAGTGCTGAAGAAATTTTTCATCTGCAGGATGGACACAGACTCATTGCTTGAAGCAGTAAATGTGATGAGGATGAATACTCAATTAAATTCTACGTTATGGACAAACTGCCGGCGATCAAATCTACTGCTCATGTCTACATTGAATTCGAAGCAAATACATTAGATTAGATTAGATTACTTAGATTAGATTTAGATTAGAATAGATTAGATTAGATTAGATTACTTACAGTGTGGAAACAGGCCCTTCGGCCCAACAAGTCCACACCGCCCCGCCGAAGCGTAACCCACTCATACCCCTACATCTACATCTACCCCTTACCTAATACTACGGGCAATTTAGCATGTTAAAAAATTCAAAAATGTTGAGACACCATACCGGCTAAAAAAAAGTCATCCGCAATTGATGGACATACAGAAATACAGAGTGAATGTGCAATCTGAACAAGAATCAGATGCTGGAAAATGAAGTACATCAAATTTTAATTTTCAGTGGAACCAGATCCCAATTTTCCTCAATAGTCATGTTTTTCACCCAATCTCACTTTTGCTAAAGCAAGTTTTTCCCAGTCACTAAAACTTCATTAGCCATTCTTCCTCCGCCTTCCTACTCTTTTTTTACACTCCTACTTACCTTGCACTACCCTTTCAGCTGCTACATACTCTTCCACTGATGATAGCTCTTCGCATCTTTCTTCTCCCACTCCCACTGTAAGTTACACCAGTTCCCTAGTTACCCCCACTTCCACTGGCCATTCCTTTCCCTGTTTGCTTTCCAACTGGGGTGATGAAAACTGCTGGCTTCTGTGCTGCGATTGGTCATCGTTGAATGATGACATTGAGATGATCAATGTCCAATCGGAACAGACAATTGTGTGTGTGTGTGTGTGTGTCACTATCCAATGCACCGTGAACAGGGTGGTTTTGTTCCCCATAGAGAGTGGAACATTTTTCTGTCTCTGTGTCTCAACGCTTAACCAAACAGCCTCATCACAAATAGGACAAACCTCTCCTCAGAATCAGACGTCCATGCATCAGTTTTTCCTGAAACATTGTGAAGACAGTGACCACATTGTTCAAATAAGCCGTGTTCTATCATTTTGCTCTTTACCATTTTAACTGATTTTCCAATGTCATTAGAGATGAGATCAGAGTAACTTCCCTTGCATCAAGGTAATATTTGACTCATGTAGCATCATTAACCCTCAGCAAACTGTGGTTAACGGGAATCAGGTAAAATTCTGGGCTGGTAATTTCCTCAATGAACATCTTCCCTACAGTTATTGGGAATGACAACTAAACTCTGCCTTTGCTAGTACCTTCCAAAACTATGGATGGACTTGTCTTATTAATAACATCATTTGTTTTCACCATTTGGTCTAAAGTCTCAGAAAAGTAAGACCTTGCTGGTTGAGTCTCCTGAAACTTCCACGCTCTAATACTGAATGTTCTGTACTCAGCAAAGGTCTCAGCTTTATCCCTCTGTGCCCCACTTTAATGAATTTCAGGAACGACATAATGTTGAATTCCTCTTCCACCGTCTACCCCTCAGTGTCCATTTCTTTGGGCAAGAGTCCATTCCTCATCCCATATACCCTTCCCCCAGCTCCCACACTCTCCCTCCACCTAGACCCATTCCTCTGGCGTTTACTCAATTTGTTCTTTGAGAACTTTCAATGTGATACTGGTTGTTGTAATTTCTCTGCATCCCTGTCACCCTATCCAACCTATCACCCTCTAAGCAGACTGTACGCTGTACGCATGGATCCAACCCTGACTGTGGTATTCAGTCTGTGCCGATAAGGGTGTTGCTGCTGTAGTCTGGTGGACTCACCTCTCCATTTCAGAGGCTGAGTGCCAGCTCTCAGATACCTTCATATATCACATGCTGTTCCATAACCCTGCCATGGCACATCAGGCCATGTCCATGTTATTAACTAAATCTGACAACATTTCATCTGGAGATTCCCACCCACTCACCCCTACGTAACAGTCCCGAAGCTGATCGCCCTCTGAAAGCAGAGCTCGCTTTTATGTCCTCCTGAAAATCCACAAACAGAACTGCCCGGGCAGACCCATTGTTTCAGTCTGCTCCTGCCATACAGAGGGGGTGCATGGATGCACACGTGGGCCCAAGTTATACCTGTTCCTTCATGGGATGTGTAGACCATTCCTTGTTCCAGTTCTATTCCAGCGCCCATCCACAACTGTTTATCCAATACATAGATGATATCATAGCTGCTCCTCCTCTCTCTTGTCCAGAATTGGAAAAGTTCATCGTTTCCAATTTGCATTCCTCCCTCACTTTCACCTGGTCTATCTCTGACTCCTCCCTTTCTTTCCTCGGCACCTCTGTTTCTATTTCTGGCTATGGACGGGTCACTGATATCCACTATTAAAGCACCGACTCCCACAGCTACCTGGAGTATGCACCCTCTCACCCTGTTTCCTGCAAAGACTCCATTACATTCCCTCAGTTCCACCCTCTCAACTGCATTGTTTCTGATGATGTCAACTTCAAAAATGTTTCCTCTGAAATGTCCACCTTCTTCCTCAACGGAGAATTTCCCAGCACTTTTGTCGACAGGGCTCTCAACCAGTTCTGAACCAACTGCTGCGCTTCTATCCTCACTCTCTCTCCTACCTCGTGCAAAAGGGTTAGAGTTCTCCCTGTCCTTACCTACCATCCCACCAACATTCACATGCAGAAGATCATCCGTCTGCATTCCCCCATCTCCTGCGAGATGCCACCACCAGAGACATATTTGCCTCCTCTCCCTTTTCCGCCTTCTGAAGTGACCATTTCCTCCAGGACACCCTGGTCCGCGCGTTATTCATTGCCCACACCTCCCCCACCTCCCCCACCCCCCACCACGGGTCCACTACACTTTGTCCTGCCGGAGGTGTAGCACTTTCCCATTTATCTCGTCTCTCCTCACTATCCAAGGGCCAAACATACCTCCCAGGTGAAGTAGCATCCTATCAACATTTCCCACAATCCGGTCTACTACATTCGCTGCTCACATTGTGGTCTGCTCTACATTGGGGAAACTAAAGGTAGACTGGGTGAACACTTCACAGTATAGACAAGCTGTAACTATGCAAAAGACCCTGAGTTTCCATTTGCCTGCCAGTTTAATACCCCATCCTGCTCCCTGCCCAATATCTCTGTGTCAGGCTTGCTGCAGTGTTCCAGGACATTTCAACGCAAGCTGGAAGAACAACACCCCATTTTCCGTGGGCGGACCCTGTAGCTCTTCACACTCAAAAAAAATTCAATAATTTTCGGGACTGAACTCCTCAATGCCGCCTACCCATACCACCAGGCCTAGTAATCACTTAGCCTTCCATTACTCACCCTCTATTGTTAGCTACTATTAGTCTACATTAAAAGCAATTCAGCGTCTTCTGTATAGAAATCAACATTTTAAGGGCTACCATCCGTTCTGAGGAAGGGCCATTGAACTAGAAACTTTAATTCTGATTTCTCTGCACAGAGACATTTAGACTCAAAACGTCAGCTCTTTTCTCTCCTTACAGATGCTGCCAGACCTACTGAGATTTTCCAGCACTTTCTCTTTTGGTTATAAATTACTCGAGATTCAACTCAGACAGCAGCGTTGCTTATATCGTTCAGACCAGTCAATTTGTCACAGTTCAGAACGAAAAAAAAATCGATAGAGGGAACCTCAGCAGGTCTGGCACCCTCTGAGCAAAGATACACCGAATTAACATTTGATTCCAATATGACTTTTTCAGAACAGTATCACATCATATTCGATATGTTAACTCTGTTTCTCTCTGCGTTTACTTCCTCATCTGTTGTGCTTCTCCATCATTTTTATTTGTATTTCATGTTTCCACCTCACTATATTTCATGTTTCTTAATAGGGTTCCATGCTGAATTTGGTTATATATGGACAATGGAGTCCTTTCCTGTTCCTATTATAGTTGGTGTGTCTGTGACACCTGTGTTACGGCCGAAATCTGTTTCTTCTTTAAGATTCAAAGGAAAAAAGAATATTTTTCTGAATATCCTGTAAATGTCAGGAACTCCACTTTGTTTGAAAAGACATTTCAGAGGCAGCTGAAATTTCATGAGATAACAGGAATAAATTATTGATGGTGGAGCACGACATGTCCTTCGTTGAACTAGCATGTCTACCCCCTCTCCAAAGGCTGTGATTACATATCACAGAATTATTTACAGCAAAAGTGTGGGCAACTCAGCCCATTTTCTCTTCCAGCTTGGAACGACTGTCTCTCTACTTTAGTCTGCTGTACTGTCTCCATAGCCTCATATTTTGTTATTAGTATCTGCTTTTAATTTTAAGTATCCTGGCAGATTTGAACAATATAATCAATCTCAAACAAAAAAAAACAACAGAACTTAGAGGGCAAGCTCAGCAGGTCTGGCAGTATCTGTGAAGAGAAATCAAAGTTAATGTTCTGGTCCAGTGATCCTAATCGAACTGTATTCCCAATGATTAAATGGTGTGTATATAAAATATAGTTCACTTTATCACATTAAAAATTATCCTGTTTAGTTCACATTGTCATTCAGCATTGCATCTCCCGATTGTTGGCTGTTTCCTTGTTGTGCATTAGATTTAATTCTGTTTGTCAGAAAGAGTGATGATGACTGGGGAATAACATTGCAGTCTCCACAGCCACTATCCCCATTCTGTCCTATCTCCCAGCCAATGTCATGTTCATTCGGACCTGACTCATTAATTCATTAGTCTTAATGAATAAGTTCATTGTAAATATCACTGTTGGTTTTGGACTGAGGCCAAATTGCGTAAAAAATACGGTTTTACAGAAAATAAAACTGCATTTAGAAGTTTGTCAATTTGTATAAATAAATTAAAGAAGCATATTCCCTATGGAAGTTCCAAAGTTGCCTTATTACAGCAGTGAGAGTTACATTTAGAGAAGTCCACACTTCCTGTCTATGTTCAGGGCAACTGTGCCCAATGACAGTCTGTTTGCTAGCGTTTGTTCCCGTGGAGGAGAGATTAGCAGAGTAACAACATCCTGATTGTGATTCTTTTGTGGGGGTGGAGGGATTCGGGGAGAGATGGTTACAGCATAGTAAACGGACAACCGAGCAGGATCATCTAGCCTACGAAAAGATAACATCCATCATTCTCCCTCACAACTGACTTCACTAGAGAATTGGTGATGGGAGATTTGACCAATAGCCAGCGATGTCAACACGTAGTCCATTCGAGTTATATTGTGAACTAAATGTGCTGTATTGAAAGCTGGGATTGGTTGCTCAGTGACTATGATTAATGTCAGTCTCCATGCAATGCAACTGTGTCACTGGAAGGTGTCCCTCTCCTATTGGTGAAGGGCTTCATTCAGTGCGCTATCCCAGTGTAAGAGCAGATGCATCAATTCCAACAGTAACAGGGATCAACAGCTGTGTAGACAGAGAGAGGGCAGATCTGAATCTGAGAATAGTGGACTCGAACATTACAACAATGGAGAGGAGGTTTCTCTTGCGTCTTTTCATGATTTCCCCCGCTGGGAATTTCTACCATATCAGATATCAGCAGTGCTGATGATTATTCTGGGCGGGGTGGAGGGTGTGCTACTAAATATTCTCGCTATTGTTGGTGTTCTCTGCATCTGACCATTCATTAATCCCATAAACAAGTTTGAACTTCGTTGCAATTTCAGTTGTCTATATTTGTTAGAGAAAGAAACTATTGTCTTCAGTTTCGCTTGCAGTCTCCATTCATTATCCGTGAATTGAAGACCACTCACTCACAACATCTGTGAACAAGACTGTGCACAACCCCGGGATCCCATTTTTGCCCTGAACTGATTTATGTCTCCTGTTATCTCTGTCACCAAACCTGTCCACTACCAGCTCCTAATATCCGCAATCTTCATCTCTGCATCAGTGTTGTTGCTGAACAATCCATTGCCTACACATTGGTAAAATTCAGACTTAATGTTTCAAGCTCTCATCTGACCACTTTTCCGATTACAAATATTTCAAACAGAAAAATGTTCTTGTCTCAGACGTTACTTCATGAATAGCACAATATATGAATATAGGAATGTCGCTGGATGTTATTCAGAAGCAAAGCTTATTGAATGAAAGATATTGTTTCAAGTAATTTGTTTCAGTTCCACCACAGCTGATGACAGAACTTCAATAAAACTGATAAGAATTGGAATAGAAGTGAATTTCACAATGACAACCATAAAAGCAACATTTTGTCTGAAAGCCTTCCTGTTTCACTGATCACCTTCGGTAAAGAAAGCTAATGTTATTACCCGGTCTGGGTTAAGTGAGACTTCACACCCATGACAATGTGCTTTACTTTATATTGGCTAGTGGAATGGCCTCAGAGTCAGGGCAATTAGTGATGGTCACCAAATGCTGCCCTTGGCAGAGATGCCAACGTCCCACGAACTAACAAAATTGAAGGTGAAATCAAATAAAGGAGGATGCTGAAAATCTGAAATTATACAAGGCAATGCAAAGAAACGAACAGAAAGTGCTGGGGAACTTTCCTGAACTGAAAGCATCTGGAAAGGAGTGTGATTAATACCATTGACAGGGAGGTTTGCTTTGAAGAGAAGGAGCAAACAATAGAGAAAGAGGGATATAGAAGAAAAAGAGGAAACAAAGAGAATGATGATTAGCTGGGCTGGAAATCAAATGTGAGATTCACCTCATTTTTGTTTTGCGCCATTCCCATCTTCCTGAATATCATGCCCATGTACATGCAGGTATTCCCCGCTTTTCAAAAGTTCGCTTTTCGCCACTTCCCTTCCTGAATGACTTACATTAGGGCCTTGTTTCGCTAACCAAAAGAAATCCGAAGAGGATTTTCACTTTTACGAAGAAAGGCGAAGCTTTTCCCATATAAATTAGTGCTACTGCACTTTACAACATATCAGCTAGCCGACGGTTTCTTTCAGATAGCGAGGAAAACCTGTATTTTTCCACGACCATGTTTTAAGCGATCTGATTCCCCTTAACAGTATTCCCTGAGTGTGGTCATCTTCTTATATTTGTTAACGGGATATGGGTATCTCTCACTGGGCCAGCATTAGTTCACTTTCACAGTTGCCCTTGAGAAGACCTTTAGCCAATGCAGTTCACGTGATTTATCTGAATTGATTTGATTTATTTTAGTCAAATGAACAATGGAAAGGTTTGGTTTGCGAGTAGTGCAGGCACATCATAGTAAACAAGAAAACAGAGATCATGGGGTGCTTACACAGAGTGAGGCATACATGGTTACAGCTTCACAAGAGGTGAGCAAAGCAAAATCGAAATTAGCAAGATTAATATTATTTGAAAAGATAGAGATGTCAATTCATCAATCTAATAATAGTAGGGAAGGAAGTGTTCCTGAGCATGCTGGTCCATGTTTTCAAGCCTCTGTGTCTCCTCCCTGTTGGAAGAGGTTGTAGGATATCATGACTGGTTTGGGAGTGATCTTTGATGTTGCCAGCCTTTCTGCGGCACAGCCGTCTGTAGTTTCTTATGGTCCTGGGCAGAGCAGCTACCATGTCAGACCATTATGTACGTGACTAGAATGTTTTCAGTTGCCAGTGTACGGAACATTGGGAGACGGGTTGTTCTATAATAGTTAGATGTAACAATTGGCTGTGAAATGGGTACCCATGTTCTGGTTGCTGTTTTGACAACAATTGAAATTTAACCGATAATTTAAATTATGTCTTCGATATCAAAACCCAGTTGAGTTAATTATATTGCCAGCATCGAAGCAATGAGCCATCACCGGCTTCAAACGAATAGAGAAGGCATCACCATCACAACGAGGGAGAAAGAGACAGATACGAAGGGAAGAAGAGAGAGATTACAGCGTGGGAACGAGATGGACAGTCAGTCAAAGAGAGAACGGAAACAAAACAAGGAAACAAGGAGAGGGAGCAGGGAAGATAATAAGTTCAGGGAAAGAAACAGAAGGCAGGGAAAAGGAAAACAGAGGGAAACAGACAGTGTGAGAGACTCAGTGAGAGACAAAGGGAACGGGGCGCTGGGGATGGGGTTACAGAGAGCTGTGGTGTATGGGAGAAGCTGGGGGTGAGGACCGGAGAGAGCTTGGAGTGAGCACTGGAGGGAGATGGGAGGGGGTGGGGGTGAGGATTTATTTTGACCTGTACCAAGATGTCCCGGCAGATCATAGTATGCAAGGATGTACAGAACGATGGCTGTAAAACATGTCTGAGAGGCATATAGGTTACGCTGCACAGAGCATGCCCTAGGTGAGATCAACCTGAACAAGATCAGCATTATCTGAGATTAGAGAGTCCATTCATCAGTCTAATAACAGTCAGGAAGAAGCCGTTACTGAACCAGCTGATGTGTGTTTTCAAGCTTCTGTATGTTTTAGCCTGATGGAAAAGATTGTGGGAGATCTTTACAGGCATGTGATGGGTCTTTGGTAATGTTAGAACTAAGAAAATTCCAGTACAACAGGCCATTCGTCGGTCAAATTCTGCGCCGATCCATATCCTCTATCTAATTCCGTCGTATATTTTCTCAGGGTCTTTATCCATTTGCTTCCTGTCCATTCATGCACCTTTCTGGAAACATCTTAAATGGAGCACCACTGGTCAAAGTTCTCCATTTTGAGAAACTGCCTTCGTCTACTACGCTCTGTACCCTGTTGCCCAGCCAGTTCTTTATCCATGTCGCTAGCACACCCTGGACACCATGTGACTTCACTTTCTCCATAATCCGATCATGGAAAAACTTACCAAACGCCTTCCTGAAGTCCATGTACATGACATCTACAGTCCCTCCCTCATCAATGAACTTTGTCACTTTCTCAAAGAATTCTATTAAGTTGGTAAGACATGACCTTCCCTGCACATAACCATCTTGTCTATCACTGATAAGACCATTTTCATCCAAATGAGAAAAGACCCTATCCCTCAAAATCTTTTCTAGCAGCTCCCCTACCCCTGATGACAGGCTCACTGGTCTATAATTAAGTGGATTATTCATGCTACCCTTCTTAAACAACAACTTTCCAGTCCTCCGGGACCTCAGTTGTGTTCAAGGATGCTACAAAGATATCTATTACTGCCCCAGCTATTTCCTGTCTCCCTTCCCTCAGGAATCTGCGATAGCGGTGGAGCTTCTCGTCAAAAGGAAGAAGGCAGCTTACATAAGGTGGAGGAAGCTAGGGTCAAGCTCAGCTCTTGAGGATTACAGGCAGGCGAGGAAGGAGCTCAAAAATTGTCTTATGAGAGCCTGGAAGGGGCACGAGAAAGGCTTGGCAGAATGGATTAGGGAGAACACAAAGGCATTTTACACTTCTGTGAGGAATAAGAGAATGGTCAAAGAAAGAGTAGCGCCGATCAGGGATAGCATAGGAAACTTCTGAATGGAGTCTGAGGAGATAAGCGAAGCCCTAAATGTGTTTTTTGCTTCTGTCTTTACGAAAGAAACGAACTTTGTAGTGAATGAAACCATTGAAGAGCAGGTGTGTATATTGGAATGGATAGACATAGAGGAAGCTGATGTGCTTAAAATTTTGTCAACCATTAAGATTGACAAGTCGTCAGGCCCAGACCAGATTTGTCTACGGCTGCTTTGGGAAACGAGAAATGCAATTGCTTCGCCACTTGCGAAGATCTTTTCATCCTCGCTCTCCACCAGAGTCGTACCTGAGGACTGGAGAGAGGCAAATGTAATTCCTCTCTTCAAGAAAGGAAATAGGGAAATCCTCTGCAATTGTGTACCAGTAAGTCTCATGTCTGTCTTCTGCAAGGTGTCAGAAAGGAATCTGAGGGATAGGATTTATGACCATCTGGAAGAGCATGGCTTGATTAAATGCAGTCAACACGGCTTTGTGAGAGGCAGGTCATGCCTCACAAACCTTATCGAGTTCTTTGAGGATGTGACTATAAACTTTGATGTGGATCGAGCTGTGGATATGGTGTATATCGACTTCAGCAAGGCATTTGATAAGGTTCCCCATGGTCGGCTCATTCAGAAGATCCGGAGGAATGGGATACAGGGGAACTTAGCTGTCTGGATACAGAATTAGCTGGCCAACAGAAGACAGCGAGTGGCAGTAGAATTAAAATATTCTGCCTAGAAGTCAGTGGTGATTGGTGTTCCACAGGGCTTTCTCCTTGGGCCTCAACTGTTTGCAATTTTTATTAATGACTTGGATGAGGGGATTGAAGGATTGGTCAGGAAGTTTGCAGATGACACAAAGGTTGAAGGTGTCGTTGACAGTATAGAGGGCTGTTGTAGCCTGCAGCGGGACATTGACAGGATGCAGAGATGGGCTGAGAGGTGGCAGATGGAGTTCAACCTGGACAAATGCGAGGCGATGAATTTTGGAAGGTCGAATTTGAAAACTGAGTACAGGATTAAGGATAGGATTCTTGGCCGTGTGGAGCAACAGAGGGATGTTGGTGTGCAGGTATATAGTCCCCTTAACATGGCCACTGAAGTGGACAGAGTTGTTTAGAAAGCATATAGTGTTTTGGCTTTCATTAACAGGGGGATTGAGTTTAAGAGTCCTGAGATCTTGTTGCAGCTCTATAAAACTTTGGTTTGACTGCACTTGGAATACTGCGTCCAGTTCTGGTCGCCCTATTATAGGAAATATGTTAGTGTTTTGGAGAGGGTTCAGAGGACGTTTACCAGGATGCTGCCTGGACTGGAGGGCTTATCTTATGAAGAGAGGTTGACTGAGCTCGACTTTGTTCATTGGAGAAAAGGAGGAGGAGATGGGACCTGACTGATTATACAAGATAATAAGAGGCAAAGATAGAGTCGATAACCAGAGACTATTTCCCAGGGCAGAGATGGCTAACACGAGGGGTCATAGTTTTAAGCTGGTAGGAGGAAACTATAGAGGGGATGTCAGAGGCGGGTTCTTTACACAGAGAGTTGTGAGAGCATGGAATGCGTTGCCAGCAACAGTTGTGGAAGCAAGGTCATTGGGGACATTTAAGAGACTGCTGGACATGCATATGGTCACAGAAATTTGAGGGTCCATACATGAGGATCAATGGTCGGCACAACATCGTGGCCTGAAGGGCCTGTTCTGTGCTGTACTGTTCTATGTTCTTTGCTCTAGATGATGGTAGCCTTTCTGCGGCAGCGAGCCGTGTAAGTAGAGTCAATGGATGGGAGATTGGCTGTGAACCTAACCTTCTGTAGTTTCCTATGTTCCTGGGCAGAGCGTTGCTGTATGAAGCCGTGACACACCCAGACAGTATGCTCTCAGTGGTGTATCTGTCGAAGTAGTACATGCTGAATTTACTGAGCCTCCTGAGGAAGAAGAGGCGTTATTGAACCTTCTGGACTGTCACACCTATGCAAGAAGACCAGGGTAGGTTGTCAGTTATCGTCACTCCAAGGGAGTTGATGCTCTGTACTTCCTCAACCACTGATGTAGATGACGGTGTGTTCCTCTCCTTTCTTTCTGAACTCAATGATCAGTTCCTTACTATTGCCGAATTTGAGAGAGGTTATTATCATTACACCATGCCACTAAGCCCTCAATCTCCTTTCTATATGCTGACTCATCGTTGTTTGATTTCCCTCCTTATTTGGTAATGTTATAACCGAACTTGTAGCTGGCGTTGTTTGGAATTTGTCAACACAGCCGCGTGTGTACAGGGCGTACAGTAGGGGGTGAAGACAGAGATATGGGAGTAGAGGGAGTAGGATATGGGGCTGAGGACACAGCCTTGGGAGTAGAGGGAGCAGAGTCTGGGATGAGGACACAGCCATGGGAGTGCAGGGAGTCCAGTTGGGGGCTGAGGGCGCAGCCAGGTGTGTACAAGGTGTACAGTAGGGGGCTGAGGGCACAGCTGTGGATATACAGGGAGTACAGTAGGGGGCTGAGGACATTGCTGTGGGTGCACGGAGAGTACAACAGGGGGCTGAGAACTCATCCTCCAGGAGTTCCAGTGTTGAGTTCTATTGTGGAGAATGTGCAGACACCTATCTTCACAGATTGTGGTCTGTGTGTCCAAAACCAGGTTATCCAGTTGCAGAGGGTGGAGCCGTGATCAAGGTCACAGAGTATTGAGATGAGTCTGGAGGGGATAACGATATTGAAGGTGGAGTTGTAGTCAATGACCAGGAGGCTGGTGTAGGCGTCCTTGTAGTCCAGGTGTTCCATGGATGAGGGCAGGGCAGATATATGGCATCTGTTGTGGACCCGTTACAACAGTCGGCACATTATAGGACAGCAAGTCAGGCTGGGAGACTGAAGGTGTTGTGGGCCATAACCAGCGTCTCAAAGCACTTTATGTTGATTTAAGTCAGAGCCACTGTGGGGGAGTCATTAAGGAATGTTGCATGTGATTTCTCACTTACAAGGATGATTGTGGTCTTCTTGAAGTGGGTTGGGATTTCGGCTTCAGGAGGGAGAAGTTGAAGTTGTTTTTAAATACCTCTGTCAGTTGGTCCTCACAGGATCTGAGTGCTCAGCCAGGAATACTCTGCAGGCCTGTCATTTTCTTTGATTTGACCTGCAGGAAGACTGATCCTGTCTGCTGTGGTGACATCAGGCACAGGTACATCTGATGCTATCAGAGCAGGTTTCACACTGACAGTCACACAGTCATTCATCATAGACATTCCCTCCCCCAGCTCTCTCCATCATCATCAACACACAGTGACATTGGTTGTTGTGAGCAACACACAGTTAGTGTTGAGACAGAGTGATATCATTAGATTGGGATTGTGCAGCATCAAGTCTTGTGTCACCATAACGGGGTAAATTCATAACAATTCGGGGGCAGGGTGTGCTCCTACTGGGCGTCAGTGGTCTAGGGAGTGAAGATGTTACCGGTATAATTCCAGTCAAGCCACTGCTTTAACCTGAATGTAGTCAACCACCTTGAGTGCTGTGTCTTTTCAATGGTGGGCAGTTCTTAGGGAGTCAGGAAGTGCCATTTACATGAATCACCTGAACAAAGGACCTGAGGGCAGTTTTGCTCAGTTTGGAGATGATACAGTGATCGTTGGATTGGCAGGGGATATTCATGAAGTGGGGAGGCTGCATTAAAGCTTGGAAAGTTTAGGGCTGTGGGCAAACACGTGGCTGATGGAACACAATATAGGATCGTGTGAGATTATGCACTTTGATAGGCGGAATAGAGGCAGACACTATGTTCTAATAGGATCCATTGAATCTGAAGCACAAAAGGATTTTGAAGCACTCATCCTCTCTTTTTGGATAATGTGCAGGTTCAGTTGACAGGTAGGAAACCAAATGCAATGTTAGCATTCATTTCAAGGGATCTAGAATACAAGAGAGGATACATACTGCTGAGAATGTAATGGGCTATGTTCAGACAGCATTTGGAAGTTGTTTTGGGCGCTATCTCTGGGGGAAGATCTGCTGGTGTTGGAGGTGATCCATCCTGGGGATGGTGATTTGTCTTATGGGCGGCCGTATGTGTACTCGATGGAATTTAGAAGAATGGGAGGTGAGATATGCGATAGAAACTCATTGATCACTGCAAAGATTGATACAGTCAGTGTGTAGAGGATAGTTCCACTAGTCATACAGACAATGACAAAATGACAGTTTCAGAGTGAAAGAATAGGCGGAATGGCCTAAATCTATTACTATATCTCATGCTCTTTAGGTAGTAGGGTCTATTATTCAGTGCAGAATTGTAAGTCTGTGACCTGCTTTTGTAAGCCTTGTATTTGTATGGTGATTTTACTTCACGTTCTGTTCAATGGTAACCCCTATGATATGGATGGTTGGAGTATTCAGTGTCAGCCAGTAGTCCATTAAACGTTGAATATAAACAGTGATCTGTGAGTCTCATCTGGCGGGAGTACATTGTCTCTCCGATGATTGTCATTTTCAGTTTGGTATTTTCGAAGGATTGATCCTGTTACGCCAGTATTGTTGAATTAAACAAAACAGATGCAATTTATCACAGCACTCAGCAACAATAAGTCATCGAACACTGAACACCCTTCTAATAACAAAAAGTCTGCAATGTTCTGTATAAGAAACACTGCTTTCCTGTTCATGTTCAAATCAGATAACCTTTCCCATTGAGATGCTCAACTTGGAACTATTTTTTAAAAATCTTTTTTTGGATGCGGGCATTGCTGGATGGGCCCACCATTTCTTGTCCGTCCCTCGTTGCCCCCTTGAGAAAGTGACGCTGAGCTGCCTTCGTGAACCGCTGCAGTCAACCTGCTGTGTGTTGGCCCGCAATGCTATTAAGGAGATTATTCCAGCATTTTTACATAGCAACAGTGAAGGAACGGCGATATATTTCCACATCAGGATGTTGACTGGTTTGGAAGGGAATTTGTAAGTGGTGGTATTCCCATAAGTCTGCAGCCCTTGTCATTCTAGACGAAAGTGTTCGTGGGATTGGAAGATGCTGTCTGAGGATCTTTGGGGAATTTCTGCATTGTGTCTAGTAGATAGTACACTCTTCAACTACTGAGAGACGGTGGTGGAGGGAGTGAATGCTTGTGGATGTGATGCCAATCAAATGGACTGTTTTGTCCAGGATGGTATCAAACTTCTTGGTGTTGTTGGGCCTGCACTCATTCAGGCAAGTGAGAGAATTCCATCTCATTCCTGACTTGTGCCGAGTAGATGATCAACAGGCTTTGGTTAGTCAGGAGATGAGTTACTCGCCCAATATTCCTAGACTCTGATCTGCTTATATTTAGTTGCGAGTCCAGTTGAGTTTCTGGTCAATGATAACTCCCAGGATATTGATAGTGGGGAATTTAGTAATGGTAATGCTGCTGAATACCAAGTTGTTATATTGTTTCTTATTGGTGATGGTCATTGTCTGGCATCTGTGTGGTTTGAATGTTACTTGCCACTTATCAGCCCAAACCTGGTGAGGGTCCAGATCTTGTTGCATTTGGGCATGGACTACTTCCATATCTGAGCATTTGCGATTGGTGCTGAACATTGTGCAGTCATTGACAAATATCCCCATGTCTGACCTTATGATGGAGGGAAGGGCATTGATGAAGCAGCTGAAGATGCTTCGATCGAGGCTTTATCTGAAGTGTCACTGAAGATATTACCTAGTATGGTGATGAAACGTCTGGTAATGAACTTTCCAACTCAGCGAGCAAAACTACATTCACATTATCCTGACAGACTGCTGCAGAAATGTTCTGGAGCAGAGATGACTGACCTCCAACAACAATGACCATCTACCTATCTGTCAGGTATGACATCAATAATGGAGTATTTGCCCGCAATGCCCTTTTTGATCGGGTTCCATGATGCCACATTTGAAAGAATGTAGCATGATGTCAAGGGCTGGAATTCAGCTCCTTTTTCTATGTTTGAACCAAGGCTGTAATGAGATGGATAGATATGGACAAACAGAAGTAAGAAGTTTTATTTAGAAATTCCTCTGGATTGCAAGCCCTTTGTCTGGGTGTCATACACTGTGAGCAGTGTGCTGATACTGGCTGACATCCCAGATCACTTATTCCCAATAATGTCATAGAGCTAGGTTACTGACAGCTAACAAAATCCATTCGGCCAATAGATTAGTACCATGGAGAAGGTGGGTTTTTAAAAAAATAGACTATGCCAGGAACAGCAGGAAATGATAACCCCCACTGTGTGAGAGACTGGTCCAGAGAATCTCAGTCAGGTGGATCGCTGACTGTCGTGGAAATTAATCTGACTGGACTCAGATGTGAGCAAGAGCAAAGGAAAAGCTTTATTTTTAACCACTGCAGGGAGCCAATACACTTGGCAAACACACCTTGTGTAAGGGCCCTGAACATTATTAACATATTCCTTTTATGTCCTTCTTATCACACGCTCAATGACAAGAGTTGGGAAACATTTGAGTTCTTATTTTCTGATCCCCTTGCCGTGGACAGAACTGTCTTTATGTTTTCCTTAGCTTTTCTGCTGAATTCGCCTGCTCGCCAGGTCAGGTTGAATGTATACAAAGTTCAGTAAAGACAAGCTGTCTCTTCGACTGCAGAATTCAGCAAAGTGTTTGCAACGTTCAGAAAAGTTTTTGAATTAGCATAGCATTCTCTTTCAGGTTTCACAGAAAATGTTAAGTTTGTTAATTTTCCATTACACTGACAGAGTAGAAATCAGGATCTCAGCTGTGGATCAAATAATGATTGATAAATATCTCACACCACTTCCATAGTCTGTAATCCACTTTTCAATTTATTTAGCTCCATATCAGGAGCACATTTTAACAATCTTATCTCTTTGTAGTTTGCATATTTCCGTCTGTACAGAAAATCACTTTTCCCTGTATTTTGTATTGCATAAATGCATTTCATTAATATTGTCTCTGCTAACTCCTCATTGCAGATGTACCCTTGAATCTGTTCTTCATATGAGTTATAAAGAGTAACGTTCCAATGCAAGTGATTGGGGAACATCACTGTCCCTCCACCCAGACTGAACAGTCATGTCCCCGAGTCCTCGCCATCTTCTCTCTTTTCCCCAATGTCATAATCACAATGTAAATGAAGTCCAGTAAATGATACTTCATCACAGTTCCTTAGCATCGATAACATCAACAACATGACCCACACCTGCCCTCTCTGATTCTGGAATAACAATCTCAATTGTGTTTGCCATGTACAATTCTGCATTAACATATCATTGCCGTTTGTTTGTTATAAAACCACATTTTCTCTGGCACATTTGGCCATCAGATCATGGATGAAAGATGTTCTCTCAATGTTTTACTGATATTGCAATGACTGATCTGTAGTTACAGGATTTGTTTCTCCATGTATGAGCAGAGAAGCATGTTTATAGTCTGTTAAACCTCTGGCATTATTTCCATACCGAAGGCAGACTGAATGATTACACACAATCAATCTTCCATCTTCAACATTCCTTCCTTCAGTCACACTCACATATCACACCCAGAATGCAGGAATGTGCAAAGTTATTTTGAATTTTAATGAAATAGTATTCAATTGAAAGGGATTAACTGAGCTGTTTATTCAGCGATTGTGATTATGTCAGTCTCCATGGATCCTATGCGTTCGGAGAGAAATTCCCTCTTCTATGAATAAGGGAATGTTTTCAGTATTGTATCCCATCGTATGATCAGGGGCATCACCCGCACCAGTAACAGGTATCCGCAGCTTCAAAGCGAGGGTGGGGAGAGATCAGAAACAGATAGCAGTAGACTGGAATATTCCAACAATGGACAGGAATTTATCCTATGGTCTTTACTGGCTTTCCCAGCCTTGGATATCATCAGTATCATGGATTGAAGATGTACTGATGGTTATTCAATCTGGTTACTATCCTATCCTTGCTATAGTTGGTACTCCTGGTAAGTCTCTCGAGCTGTCTAGTGAAACAGTCTGAACTGAATTTATGCTCATTATATGTAAATTTTGGAAAGGTGCAAGTCAACGTTTCCATTTTCAATCAAAGATTCCATTCCTTAGAAATTATAACGAACAAATTACTCAATACCAGTTGCTCACCAATATGCGAGGATGGAACAGACTGTCCTCAACCTCCTTGATTCATTTTCCCCTGCCCAGTTTACATCTCCATATCTTCCCCTCTCACCAATCCTTTCCAGTACCACCGTTGTGACATCCAGTGTCCTCCTCAGCCTCATGCAATTCCTGAATAAACCTTTGTTTGTGCCTTTGTTAATTCCGGATACAGCTGCTTCATGTCCCTTCTACCACGTGTCCATTGCAAAACAATTGCACTTGAGATGTTTAACTTGTTCTCTGCACAGAATCTGAAAGATGGGATGACAGTGTATGGTGGTCACATCATTGGTTCATAATCTAGAGCCACAGAATTATAATTTATTGTTATCGGTTTGCCTCATGCCCATTACAGAAAGCAGTGGGTCATCCTTCCCTAGTCAGGTTTCTGTGTGACTGCAAACCCACAGTACTGTGTTTTACCATTTTATGTCCTGTGGAAAGGCTGCACTAGCCACTCAGTTCACGGTCGCCATAAGATGCTGGCCTGACCAGGTCTGCGCAGATCCCGCAAGGGTAGATCAAAAGGAAAGATAGCTCCCTTCCTCTTCCTGTATCCCATATTCCAGCAGTTCATTTCCATTCAGGTAGGTGGCCATTCACTGTTTTAGATGGATTCTTTGTGATTGAGTCTCTCCCCTAGAGTGATGTCCATCTGAATAGGCACCTCCGGTGCTGGCTTTATTGATGCTGACCTACAGATGTAAGGATGTTTTAAATTCCAAATCAGTGACAGTGCATCGTAAATGAATAGTTTCCTATTTCACACAAAAGGAACGGAGCCAGCTAAGTGAGGGAAAGGAATGTTTGCGATCAAACCTGAGAGTGTAGTTAAGGCCGTATTTGGGGCATTATGGACAGATTTTCTCTCCTTTATAAGAAGTGATCTTACCACAGAGAATGTGAAAAGGAGTTCCACCAGATTAATCTCTGGGATAATGACACCATGAGCAGTGAGTGAAGGTTGATCTGTAGCGCTGTGAGAGAATTCGAGGTGATTACATTGAACCCTGGTGGGGGGGGATGTGTGGAGGTGGTGGTGGGGTGGTTGGGCAATCACTCATTATATTCTAAACAAACAATGGGAAGATGATAGATTCCATGACTGTTGTTTCACTCAGGCTGCATAATTCTGGATAGTTTAAGTGCTCTGAGGACGTTACGTCCTCCCACCCCAACTCCAACTCCCCACAGTAATTGACAGAGAAGGAGAGGTCCAGGTTTTGAATAAACTCTCCCCACATTAAATCAGTGAAATTAGTGTGTGATCCTGCACTGAATGTCATATTATCTACCAACCTGACAGCAACCACACTGCCTTCATTCTAAAACAGTTAACTATTCCCTCCAGCTTCTGACCTTCATAAAGAACGTGAATCCATCTTCTCGGAGATGCAAGCTGCCTCCTTGAGGTTTAAACCATAAGACGATAAGACATAGGAGCAGAAATTGGGCCATTTAGCCCATTGAGTCCGCACCACCATTCAATCATCGCTGAAAGGTTTCTCAATCTCATTCTCCGACCTTCTCCTTGTAACCCTTGATCCCCTGGATAATCAAAAGCTTATCTGTCTCCGTCCCAAAGATACTCAATGACGTGGCCCCCACAGCCTTCTGTGGCAACAAATTTCAAAGGTTTGCCATTCTCTGGTTAAAGACATTTCTCCATATCACTGTTCTAAAAGGTGCTCCCTTTCATCTAAGGCTGTGCTCTCTGCTTCTAGTCTAATGGAAACATCTTACCAACATCCACTCCGTCCAGGTCATTCAGTATTCTGCATGCTTCCATTACAATCCCTCTCATCCTTCTAAACTTTATCATGTATAGACACAGAGTCCTCAAACGTGCCTCATACGATAAGCTTTTCATTCCTACGACCATTCTTGTGAAGATCTTGTGAATATACCCCAGGGCCAGTACATCCTACCTGAGATATGGGTCTCAAAATTACGCACAATACCCAAAATGTGGTCTATTCAGAGCCGAATGCAACCGTATTCAATTCCTCTCTAAATAAATGCCATCAATAATAAATGCAATTGTACTCCTAACAATTGCCTCAACCTGCAAGCTTACCTAGACAGAACCGTGCACTAGAACTCCCAATTCCCTTTGCACTTCAGATTTCTGAATTTTCTCCCGATTTAAAAAAATAGACCATGCCTCTATTCTTCGTGCCAAAGTGCATGACCTCACACTTTGCGACGTTGGAATGCAGCTGCCGATCTCTTTACCTGTCCAACTCCTTCTTCAGCCTCTCCACCTCCTCAATATGTCCTGTCCATTTGCCTATCTTTGTATTGTCTGCAAACGTAGCCATAGTGCCGTCAATTCCCAAATCTAGACTGTAAACGTTACGATTAAAAATTATGATTCCAAAACTGAGCTTCATGGAACACCACTTGTCACTGACTGCCTTCCTGATAAGGACCATTTCATCCCCACTCTCTGCTTTCTCCCAGACAGCCAAACTTCTACCGATGCCATTACTTTGCCTCGAACACCATGAATCCTTATCGTACTCAGTCATCTCTTGTGTGAAACCTTGTCCAAGACCTTCTTGAAGACAAGGTGGATAACTGTGTTTGGTCGAGCCTACTCATTTCGTCTTTAAAGGATTTCAACAGATTTATCAAGCATTACCTTCCCTTGATGAAACCGTAGTGACTTTGCCCTATTTTACCAAACACTTCCAAGTATTCAGAAATCTCATCCTTCACAATGGATTCCAGGATCTTACCCACGACCGAGTTTAAGCTATTCATTGTGGATCTTTTGTCGTTTTCCTTACTCCCTCGTTAAAAAGGGGTGCCACGTTAGTGGGTTTCCAGTGTTCTGAGATTATTCATTACTCTAGTGATTCCTGAAAGATCACCACGATCGCCTCCCTTCTCTGTTCCGCTATCTCCCTTATAACGCTGGGATGTAGTTCATCTGGTCAAGGTTATTTAACTACCTTCAATTCTTTTCTAGCATGTTCTCCATGGTGGTGGCCAACATACTCAGCTCTGGCCTCTCAGTCGCTTGAATGTTTAATGTATGACTCGTGTCTTCCATCGCTAAAGTTGATGCGAAGTAATTCTTCAGGTCCTTGGCTATTTTCTCGTTCCCCACTACTATCTCTCCAGTATCATTTTCCAGCAATCCAATGTTCACATTTGCCGCTCATTTGTACTTTATATATCGACAGAAACTGTAACAGTCTTCCTTTACATTACCCCAGACTTAATCATCTCCCTCCTTATTTTAGTTTGTTTGCCCTCAGTTTTATCTTGGTAAGCTTCCCAATCCTCAGATTTCCCTCCGCACTTTGCCACATTATATCCTTTCTCTTTTGCTTTTATGCTATACCTGACTTCCCTAGTCAGCTATGGTTGCCTCATCCTCCCTATACAAGCCTCTTTTTCCTCAGGATAAATCTCTGCTGTATCCTGAATTACTCCAAAAATCTCCTGCCATTGCTGTTGCACTGTCTTTCCTGCTGGGCCCGTCTCCCAGTCAATTCCAACCAGCTCCTCCCTCATGAATCTGTAATTGCCTTTATTCAGCTGTAATACCGTTACTCCTGATTCTACCTTCTCCATCTGAAACTGCAGAGTAAGTTAAATCATATTATGATCACTGCCTGCTAAGAATTCCTTCGCCTTAAGCTCCTTCATCTATTTCGCTTGTACAAGCTGCTCCAAAAAGCCATCTCATAGACTTTCCACAAATTCCTTTCCTTGCAAACCACTACCAACGTGAATTCCCAGTCCACCTGCAGAATGAAATCCCACATGATCATTGTAATTTTGACTTTCCTACAGAACTTTCTAGCTCCTGGTGTATCTTGCACCCCAGCTCCCTGTACATAACTCTAACTGCATTTTTTCACCTTTTTGATTCCTCAATTCTACCGACACAGATTCGACACGATCTGACCCTACTTCATTTCTGATTATTGATTATTGATTCAATTCTATTCTTAATAATGAAACAGCTCTATCTCTCTGCCCACCTGCCTATCTTTTCGACAGGATGAATATCCTTGAATATTCCGCTCCTAATCCTGATCCTCTTGCAGTGATATCACTGTAATGCCCATGTCGTGCCTGCCAATTTGTGAATGAGTCACAAGCGTATTTACCTTATTCCTTCTGCTGCAAGCATTTCGATATGATAGTTTAGTCCTGTATTACCCGTCGCTCTTTTCACTGTCATTTATTTGTCCAGCCGTTGGTACCTACATGGATCCTGACCACTGGATCATTCCCCGCCCAATCCAAGTTCTTCTGTAGCCCAGATGATATATCCCAAACCCAAGCACCAGGTAGGCAACACATCATTCAGGTCTCTCAATCCCAATCACAGAGAACAGTCGCTATGTCTCTAACTCCAAGTATCCACCATTGGGCGGCACGGTGACACAACACTGCTGCTTCAAAGTGCGAGGGACTCGGGTTCAATTCCAATCTCTGGACCCTGTGTATGTGGACTTTGTAAATTCTTCCTGTGTCTACATTGGGAACATTAACTCTTTCATTTCTCCACAGTATGTCTCTGTGTTTGCTTCGGGTTTCTACCATCTAGAGTATTTTTGCTTTGGTTAGACAGAGAAATCTAGCCAATGTGACAGGTTTTCGTAAAAGCAGCCGTGCATCGCGAGTTCCCTGGTTGTTTAGGAATCTTGCCCGGCCCCTTCCGTGTTTGCAGTGTCCCTGGATACCCATTCCATCCCTTTCAGTCCCTCAGTCAATCGTCACTACATTCAGCCTTTTCTTGTGCCACCCCTGGGACTCCCCACACCCCATTGCCTGGCACTGGACACTCCCTTCGCAGGACTGTGCACACAACGACACTGAGCACTTTCTGACCCACTGGGGATGCTGGGTAAAGATCCTGCCATTGAAAGGAACAGAATAACTGAAGTCCAATTGAATAGCAAAGCAGAATAAACAAGCTGCATGACATCCATCTGCTCTGACATTTTCTAGTTTTCTGTTTATCCTCGTCCATCTGCAAATATAAGGTTCATATGTATACCTTGGTAAAAACAATGACTGCAGATGCTGGAAACCAGATTCTGGATTAGTGGTGTTGGAAGAGTACAGCAGTTCTTCCAGCACCACTAATCCATATGTATACCTTGTCAAACAGGTTTAGTGGCGGGGATAGATATCGGATCCTCTGGGCATTGGACTGATTCAGTGGACTCCACTTTCCTGAGGTCACACTTAAGTTTTTATTATCAAGACTATCCACTTTAAAGAAAAGGCCTTGCTGGAGTTGTGTTGAAAGGATATTTGAATTTTGGAGACACTAGAATATGTCACGTGCGAGTGAGGTTAGGACTAGGAAGGTAGCACAGTTAAATACATGGCCAAATAGCTGGCAGGGGAGGCAGCACTTCTGATATGTGGATCATTGGGATTCCGGAGTTGGTAGGACCTAAACAAGGAGGACTGGATGGACCTGAACTTGCGGCAATCTCTGATATGTGGAGAGGGGTTTAGCAGGAAAGACAGTGGAACAGCAATGGCAGGTGATTCCAAGATTAATTCAGGAGACACTGCAGAGATTCATGCTGAGGAATAGAGGCATGATACAGGGAGGATAAGGCAACCAGGGCTGACGAGGGAAGTCAGGGATTGCATACAAGCAAATGAGCAAGCATATAATGTGGTGAAGGGCAGTGGGAAACGAGAGAATTGGAAAACTTATAAAGACCAACAGAGGGCAAAAAAATAAGGAGGGAGTAGATTAAATATAGGGGTAAGCGAACCAGCAATATAGAGGAGACTGTAAGAGGTTCTTTAGATATATAAAGTGCAAAAGAGAGGTAAAAGTAATATTGGACACTGGAAAATGCTGCTGGAGAAACAGTAATGGGAAACAAAGAAATGAATGAGGAACTTGGTGTCAGTCTTCATGGTGGAAGACATGAATAATTTCACAAATGTTGAAGAGAGTGAGAGGGCAGAGCTGAGTATGGTGGCCATCATCAAGAATAACATGTTAGAAAACTGAATGGCCTGAATGTGGATAAATCACCTGGACCAGATGGACTACACCCCCAGCCTTGGAATGGAGATAGCTGAAGAGGTAGTGCAGGTATAAGTAGTAATCTTTCAGGAATGACTAAAATCAGGAAAGGGACAAGAGGCTGGAAATTGCTAATGTCACACCCCGTTTAATAAGGGAGTTAAACAGAAAATGGAAAATTACAGACTGATTAGCCTCACCTTAGTTGTGGGTAACAACCTGGAATCCATCGTGAAGGATGGGATTTCTGAATACTTGAAGGTCTTTGGTCAAATAGAATAGAGTCAACATGGTTTCATCAAGAGGAGGTCAGGCCTGACAAACCTGTTAGAATTCATTGAGGGAGTAACGAGCAGATAAGACCAAGAAGAACAATAGATGTTATCTGCTTGCTCCTCAAGAATCCTTTGACAAGGTGCCACACAGGAGCTATTGAGAAAGATAAGGGCCCATGGTGTTAGAAGCAACGTGCGAACATTGATAGTAGCATGGCTGTCTGACAGAAAGCAGAGAGTTGGGATAAAAGAGTCAAGATGGCAGCCAGGGACAAGTGGTGTTCCACAAGACTCAATTTTGGGACCTCAACCTTTCCCTTTATGCATTAATGATTTACATGAAGGAACTGAGGGGATTCTGGCTAGGTTTTCAAACAGTGCAAAACTAGATAGAGGGACAGGTAGCATTAAAGAGGTGGTTCGGCTGCAGGAGGGTGCTCCAGCTCTGCTGCTCAATTTCCCGCACCTCCGCCCTTGATCTCCACCCTTCCAACTACAACAAGGAGAGAACCCCTCTGGTTCAGCCTTCCATCCCACCAACCACAGGATACAATGCATCATCCTCCGCCATTTCAGCCACCAACAGTCAGACCCCACCACCTGAGGTATAATTCCCTCCACACGCATAATAACAGAGAGCATTCACTTCACATCTCCCTCGTGAGGTTCAAGCCCCCCAACCCCACCCAGCCACTTTCCACTCCTGACACCTTCTTTGTCACTACAAGAGGAATGAAACTTATGTCAACACTCCCTCCTCACCTCCATGCAAGACCCCAAATGATCCTTCCACATCAGGCAAAGAACATCCTGTGCATCCAAACACCACATCTACTCAGTTCATTGCACTGGATCTCCTCTCCACTGGCAAGAAAGGACATCAACTTGCAGAACGGCTCAGTTAACACACTCGGACACACACACCCAACAACCCCACTTCCCTATCCTTGAATATTTCAACTCTCCCTCCCACTACAACAAGGACATGCAAGTTTTTGGCCTCCTCCATGGCCAATTTCTAGCCAGCAGTCGTCTGGAGAAAGAACGCATCATCTTCCACCGAGGGACCCTGCAACCAAACGGTATCAAAGGCAATTTCGCCAATTTCCTCATCTCCCCTCCCACCACCTTATCCTAGATCCAACCCTCTAGTTCAGTACCGCCCTCTTGAACTGTCCAACCTGTCCATCTTCCTTCCCATGTATCCACTCCACCTTCCACTCTGAACTTTCACTATCACCACTCACCTTCATCGAGCTATCGCTGTCCAAGCTAGCTTCCTCCCAGCCCCAGCCCCTCCCATTTATCTCTCAGCCCCCTTCCGCCCAACCCCCTCGTTCCTGATGAAACTTTATGCCTGAAACATTGTATCTCCGGCTCCTCGAATGCCGCCTGACTGACTGTGCTTTTCTAGCATCACACGTTTTGACTCTGATCTCCAGCATCTGCTGTCTTCACTTTCTC
This sequence comes from Chiloscyllium punctatum, assembly GCF_047496795.1. Classification (NCBI taxonomy): domain Eukaryota; kingdom Metazoa; phylum Chordata; class Chondrichthyes; order Orectolobiformes; family Hemiscylliidae; genus Chiloscyllium; species Chiloscyllium punctatum. Next base: position 68,495 of record NW_027310067.1, read on the forward strand.
CTACTGAAGGATTTGTACAGGTTAGGGGAGTGAGCAAAGATGTGGCAAATGGAGTATAACGTGGCCAAGTGTGACATCATGCACTTTGCCAGGAAGAATACAGACATGGACTATTTTCTACATAGCGAGCAGGTTCTGAAGTCAAAAGTGCAAAAAACCGAGGGAGTTCCAGTCCAGGAGTCTCAAAAGGTAATCTTGCAGGTTGTCAATATTTAGGAAGGCAAATACAATGATGGCATTTATTTCAAGAGGGCTTGAATAAAAAAGCAGGGATGTACTTCTGAGGCTGTATAAGGCTTTGGTCAGGCCACATTTGGATTATTGTGCATAGTTTCGGGTCCCATATCTCAGGAAGGATGTACTGGCCCTGGAGCGTTTTCCAAGGACATTCACGAGAATGGTCCCAGAAATGAAAAGCTTAACATATGAAGAACATTTGAGGGCTCTGGGTCTATATATGATAGAATTCAGAAGATGTTAGGAGGTCTACCCGAAACTTATAGGATACTGAATGGCCTGGACAGAGTGGATTTTGGGTAGGTATTACTAATGGTAGGTGAGACTAGGACCCGAAAGGACAGAGTAAAGAGAAGACCTTTCAGAACGAGATATGCACGAACCTCTTCAGCCATAGAGTGGTGAATCTATGGAATTCACCGCCACAGAAGGCTGTCGAAGCCAGGTCATTGAGTATATTTAAGAGTGAGACAGATAGGTTCTTGATTGTCAAGGGGATCAAGGGTTACACTTAGAAAGTGGGAGAATGCGGTTGAGAAGCTTTACAGCCATCATTGAATGGCGGAGCAGACTAAATGGGCCTAATGGCCAAATTTCTGCTCTAATGTCTTCTGGTTGCATGGTTAATATTGGCTCTTCTCATTCCTCATTGGAGTTGTATCCCGAAATTTGATCTTCATATGATATATGAAGAATAAAATTCCAATGCTGATGGCTGGGAAATATCATATTCCCTCCCTCCAGACTCAGCAACCATGTCCCCAGTATCATAATCACACTGCAATAGAAATCCAGTGAAATTTACTTCATCATAGTTGATTGACATCGATAACATGAACAGCATGACCCTTACCTGCCCTCTATGATCCTCGAATAACCATCTGAATTGTGTGTCACATCATATTCTATGGTAACATATCCATGCCGTTTGTCTGTTATCACTCATGTTGTTGTATGCACATTTTCCTGTCAGATTATGGACTAGAAATTTCTCTCCATATTTTACTGACATTATAATCACTGATCAGTAGTTACAGACTACATGTTTCGATTTATAAACGGAGAAACGTTTTTAAGTTCTGACAATCCTTTGACATTACTCGCATATCTAAGGCAGATTGAATGATTACATACAATCAATCTACCATCTCAAATATTTCTTCCCTCTGGTCATCCCCACCCCACACATATCCCATGCCAAATGTGTAACTTTAAACTTTTTTTTGAATTTTAATAAAATCAATATTGAAGTCAAAGGGGTTAACTGAAGCTATTTGTTCAGTGACTGTGATTAATGTCAATCTCCGCGGATCCTAATTATCACAATGGAGAGTTTTCATTGTTGAAAGCTAAATGGGCTTTGTTCAATGTGCTATCCCATAGTATGAGGAGGAGCATCACTGACAGCACTAACAGGGATCAGCAGATCGAAAGAGAGAGAGACGGGGAGGAGAGATCAGAATCTGAGAACATTAGACTGGAATGTTCCAACAATGGACAGGAGCTTATCCTCGGGTCTTTACTGGCTCTCTCGGACTTGGATACAATTAGCATGGCGGATCCAGGATACCCTTTGGATTATTCAAGTTGGTTACTATCCCATCCTCGCTATAGTTGGTGTTCCTGGTAAGTCATTATATTTAATAGGAGAAAGTGAGGACTGCAGATGCTGGAGATCAGAGCTGAAAAATGTGTTGCTGGAAAAGCGCAGCAGGTCAGGCAGCATCCAAGGAGCAGCACAATCGATGTTTGGGGCATAAATTCCTGAAGAAGGGCTTTTGTCCGAAAAGTCGATTGGCCTGGTCCTTGGATGCTGCCTGACCTGCTGCGCTTTTCCTGCAACACATTTTTCATCTTTCAAGTCATTATATTTGTCTACTAAACCGGGTTGGCTTGAATTTCTGCTCATTATATATAAATTTTGGAAAGGGCAAGTCAACGCCTTCAGTTCCAAACAAAAATTCCTTTCCTTATATATTATAAATATCAAACTATTATTTATAAATTACTCACTGATATGCGAAAAGTAACCAGACTGTTCTCAAACTCCATAATCCATTTTGTCCTTCACAGATTTACATCTCCATGTCCTCCCTACTCACCATCCTGTCCAATACCACCATCATGATATCCCAGTCTCGTCCTCAGTCTCAGTGCAATATCTGAATAAACCATTTGTGCCTTTGTTCAATCCGAATGCCATAGTTTCACGTTCCTTCTAACCACATGTCCGTCACTAAATAATTGCTCTTGAGAATGTTTAACTTGTTATCTGCACGTATGGGAAAACAGTTTATGGTGGTCAAGCCATTGACTGATAATCTAGAGCCACAGTATAATGGTCTGTTGATATCTCATGAAGGAAATTGGGGTGTTTAAAAGCAACCATTATCATTTGTTATAAAAACCAATCTGCTTGCCTCAAGACCTTTAGTGAAGTCAATGTGTCATGCTTCCTTCGTCAGTTTTCGGTGTGACTTCTGTGATGAACACGTGGGTGTACTGTACCATTGAGAGAATTAAAAGCCAGCAATAACTATCTGACAGCACCAAGTGTTCTGAAAAATTGATATAATGTTACATTTAGTCGAACAACCCGATTAGCTCATTGTCTCGAAACAAAAACAAATTCAGCACAACATTTAAAATCATAGACCAAAATGCCCACCTTCAAACAAGTATGAATTTATTATATTGACAATCTTAAAAGCCAATGATACAGTCCCCAATAATTTGGCGGAACAAGACCATGGAAAATTGAACAGTTGAGAGGAGAACTGCCAAGATACCAGCATGCAAAGACTTCCTGAAAAATAGCTCTCGTTTGGCACTTTTATTGATTAGTAACTGGTGAAGCAGAGTCCCCAAGAAGAAAAAAAGACAGGAATATGGAGAAGAACCGAAAGCTTCCTGATTTTGAGATAAGACGTTTTGATGTGTAAATCTTAATTAGGAGTCTTATAGGACTAGTATTGTGGAGGGGGAAGGTAAATGACAGGTTAGAGGAAGAAGTTGTAAATCGTCATTCGTTTATTATTCTCTGTTATACTTTAAGAAATAAAGTTGTTAATAATACTTTGAATAGATTTCGTCTCGAGAATTATGACAGATTACTGCATTGGATAAATCTTTTCTCTGTTGCTGGTTTTAATTAAGCAGGAAGATTTATCCTGTGTTGTAACACTACAAACCCACAGCTATGCGATTTACTCTTTATGGTACTGTGGAACAGCTGAACTCAGTTCAAGATCTGCATAACATGCTGCCCTGACCAGGGCTTCATACATCCTGTGAGAGAAGAACAGAAGTAAAGGTAGCTCCCTTTCTCTGCCTGTTTTCTGTATTTCTCCATCTCATTTCCATTCAGGTCCGTGATCATCCCTATTTTAAGTGTTTTCAATCTCATTGAAATTCTCCCCGAATGTGATGCAAAGCTCCATAGGTATCTCTGGTGCTAGCTTTATTGATGCTGACGTACAGATGTAAGGGAATTATAATTTTCCATGTCAGTCGTAGTGCATAGAGAAGGAATGGCTTTCTGTGGCACAGGAAAGAAATGGTGATGTCTAAGTGAGAGAAAAGGTGCTTTGTGATCATCCCTGAGAGTGCTGTTGAGGCAGTATTTGGGGTACTGTGGAAAGACTTTCTCCCAAGTTTCACCAGACAAATCCCTGGGATGATGGCACCATGAACAGTAAGTGAAGCTCAGTGAGAGAATAAGAGGTGATTGCATTGAACCTTAAGGGGGATGGACAATCACTCATGATCTCGTATACAGACACTGATGCGGTGATAAGTTCCAAGGCTTTTTTTCAGTCAGATTACATGATTCTCGATAGTTTAAGAGCCTCTGAGAAATTTCCACCTAACCACCCCCACTCCCTATTTCGACTGAGAAAGAGAGGAGAAAGAGAGGAGAGAGAGAGAGAGGGAGAGAGAGGGGTTCAGGCTTTTGAATAAACTCTCCCAACATTAATACAGTTCAATTGATGCGTGATCCTGCAATGAACGTCATGTTATCCATAATCCCGACTGCAACAACAATACCGTCATTATAAAAGAGTTAACTCTTTCCAGCAGTGTAGAGAGAAGGAAAGTCTTTTTACGCTACAGGAAAGAAACAGAGATATCTAAGATGAAAAAGAGTTATTGTGATCATTGCTGAGAGTGTTGTTGAGGCAGCATTTGGGATATTGTGGACAGACTTTCTCTCCTTTTTCAGGAATGATCGCCTTGCCACAGAGAGAGTGCAATTGGGTTTCACCAGATTAATCCCTGGGATGGTGGTGCCATGAGGAGAGAATGATAATTAATCTCCAGCTATGTGAGAGAATGAGAGGCGATTGCATTGAACCTTGGGGGAAGGGACAGCCACTCACGATATTCTAAATAGACACTGAGACGGTGAAAATTCCATGGCTTCTTTTTTACTCGGGTTACATGACTGTCAATAGTTTAAGAGCATCTGAGAATATTCCCCTCACGCCACACCCAATCCCCATTTTGTATGAGAGAGACAGAGGACCAGTCTTTGAATAAACCCTCCCCACATCAAGACGGTGCATTCGTTGTGTAGTCCTGCACTGAAAGTCTCGTTATCCGCAATCCCTACAGCAGCCACAATACCTTCAGGCTAAAACTGTTAACTACTCCACCAGATTCTGACCCCCACGGAGTACATGGGTGTGTCTTCTCGGTGATGGAAAATGCCTCCTTGAGACTTGGCACAAATCATTGGGCTTCCCTCCTCATTGCCAGCAAACTTTGTTAAAGCAGCACACGTTCTACAAACAATGGAACCATGATTAACATCATGGAATCCTCTATCAGTGCAGTCCCGGTTTCTTTGGTTTGTCATGTTGGAATATCAATGACCCCCTCATGTTCCTGTATAACTGTCTCGTGGGGATGAATAGCCTCCTCCTGATCTCATGGAACAGATTTAAGGGTCTGATTGTGCTCTACCTGCTCCTGTCTAACAGCTCGATGCACTGAACAGATCAATCTTCTTCCTGTGTAACAGACAGGAGTATTGCATGTGCTGTCACTTTTCCTGTTCCTGAATGCTAGCTCATACCCGTGTGCAACCACATTGAAATGCTGAATGAGCTCCTCTTTTAACTGCCGAAATGGGCAGTGTCTGGCCGTACATAAATGTTACCGACACTTTAACAGCACAAACCGGATCTTGCTGCACAGAAAGGTTCAGGAGCTGATGGGCGACAAAATGTTCTGAACATCGTGTGATCTTCAGTCCCACTTCCGATCTTATGATGGGAAAATACATTGATGGAGCAACTGAAGATGTTTATGCTGAGGATGCTAACGTGAGGATCTCCGGCAGAGATGTCCCGGGACTGAGAGGATTGTTGGCGACTGACCCCAAACCTTATTGTGTTCTGAAAGACCCCGTCCAGTGGGAAAGTTGCACCTGATTCCCATTCAGCTCAATTACATAGGTGGTCTCAATGGCATCCTCAGTCAAATACTGCATTGGTATCATAGCCATTCACTGTTTCCTGAGACCCTGTGTTCGCCTCTTGTTCATATCAATAGGTGACAATGTATGTGTAGGGAGTGTTTTCCTCTCACAGAAGGTAATCACTGTTTGAAATTATCTGGGCTAGAGAGCGAGGGGAGCTACATTACTGAAAGCATTTAAGGAGGAGGTAGATGGATTTTTGACCTGTCAGAGAGCTAAGGGGTGAAGAATTGGGCATTAAAGAGGAGTTAATGCCAACAGTAGATCAGCCATGATGGTATACAATGGCTTGATCATCCGAATTACCTGATCCTATTCCTTTTGTCCTCCTATTCAGTAATTGCAAAGTTAATGTTTTGTAATTTTCCTGAATATTCTTTTATTGAACTTTGCAATCAGAGAGAGTGAAGTATTTTGTAACTCATCTCTGGTTGAGGTATGGGGACTGTATTCACAGTGAATCTGGGTCTATAATATGACCAACAAATAAATCACAAGTTGCAGAGAGGAAACACTCTGTAATGGGACCAGAGGCGTCTTTTGAACCAAATAACATTTTCCAACCTACACCAAACCATGTGTGACAGTCTTGAGGGACTGGATGAGATCCTGTGTTACTGTTGCCCAGGTATCTGGGACAAGTGGCCTCCATCTGCTCCCTGCAGGAGCTGTGACGGGTTGAATAGAACACAGAAACATAGGACTGAGGAGCAGGTGTATCCATTAGATACTTTATCACCGTTCCATGTGCTTTTGGTCTCAGCAGCACGTTTCTGTCTGTATGCCATTTTACTACATACAAAAAACAACTTTGAATAAATGCAAACATCCAGAAACCAGAATCCTCTGGGGAAGAGAATTTCCACTTGAACAGCTCTTTGAGAATTTCTCATTTGTGTTCCAACAAATGTTGAAAGGTCACTATGTCCTTTTCCAGTCCCACTCCTCCACTGGTTGCACCAATCTTAAATGCAACCAGTTCAGTGATGTGGCCAATGATATAGATCTCAGAGTAGATCATTTTCGAGAAAAAATGTGAGACACAGGAAGTTGAACTCATAACAAATGGTAAAATGACAGAGTGCCCCAAATGTTATTCTGCCTTTGAAGTTACTCTGCTCACACAAGCTACTGCTAGCGAGATTTCTTTCTGGAACAGTTGGATTTGGCTGAATTCCCTTCGTTTCAGGCAGCGAAGAGATTCCAATGAATCCTCACCAGGAATCCTTCACATGTGGTAAAGATAACTCAGGGATTGGCTGGTCTCACACTTTGCTATCTGACGGAACAAAAAAACGAGAGAGGGATCAATCGGCTGCTTCTTCTCAGGCAGGGAACATTTTTCTCCCTTTCTGTGTTGGAACAAACAATTATGTCAACTGACCACCAAACTGGACCATGTGCGATCTCCTGGAACATTCTCTGTAAAACCTGATTATGGATTATATGCAAGTGCGTCATTGCTCTTGTTGTGCACAATTCCTTCCAGTCCCAAAAATTTCCCACTTTATAATTTGATGGCATGCTTATATGTGTCTGTGTAATTTGTAAATATTGGTAGGTGTCTTCATAGTATGTGTGTTAATATCAATGTATCTTTTCCTTAAAATTTATTCTCTAGCTTTAGTCTCCCTGACAGGAGATAATATGCATCCAGTTTATACACTTTTCATAAAGACATGGATGGTTCAATACTATTTCTCAGCTAAGATCAAAACTGATAATCCCCCATAACAAAAGATGTGCTTTCCAGGAATGAGTAATTCTTCGAAAAGAATTATATCTTTTTATTTTAGTTTAGGGGATCAAACCTGCACACAGTGTATTAGGTGTGGTCTCAGAAATACCAGGTACAGATGCAGTAAAACATTCCTGCAATTAAACCCGATGTTTTTTTTTGACAAAAACAGCATTATTCCACTTACCTTCCAAATCACTTGCTACATCTGACTTCATATGATTCATGTCGCAAGAACATGGAAACCTCCTGTATCACAGAGTTCTGCAATCTCTCTCCATTTAAATTGTTTACCATTGTTTCATCTTTCATGCCAAAATAAATAACTTACCTTATGTTATTTCTGCTGAAGGTTTTCTCACTAACCGTCCCTGCCTGTATCACTTTGCAGCTCTCATACCTCCATTTGACGACACATTGAATGGCCATCTTGGTGTACGAGCTAATTGAGCTCCAAGCCAATCCCTCCCCTTCCTCCAGATCTTTGATAAAGATTATTGATCATTGATGACCCCACAGTGATCTCTGAGGCACTCCATCAGTTACAGCTTTGCAGCCTGAAAATAAACATTTGTCTCTACTCTCTTTTTCCTGTTGGCGACAGCTTCCCTGTTCCTGTGTAGCAGCTCAGGTGGGTTTAAAGGCCTCCTCCTAGACTGTGTAGTGCACTGAACGAGCTGAATTACTTCATTCTATATTCCTGTGTAATTCCTTAGAGGCGCATAATGGCCTCCTCCTGTCTCATTAAAACGATCCTGTCTGACTTAATGGAGTGGTCCCCTACCCTGTAACAGCATCGAGGGGTGGATTGAGGGAACACATGGGGTAGGGGCAGAAGTTGCCCATTCCGCTGCACCATTCAGAATGTTCATGGCTAGTCCGAGTGTGCCTGACCATCCATTTCCTGTCTGTTCCCAATAAACACTGACCCTTCTGTCCAGTAAAGATCTCAGTCTGGAATATCTTCCATAACCGAGTCTTCACTGCTCCCTGACGATGAGGACACCACAGGTAGCACAAGACTAAAGTGAAAGGGACATCCTTATTTCATTGTGGGACAACTGTTATTTTAAAACTGTGTTAACTGAACATCAAATCACCACCTCTTTTCAGACATAAGTACAGAATAATTAGGAATAAAGATGAACCACTATGGACTCCAAACCTATCCCACATTCCCACTGACCCTTTCCAATGAAATATTTATCACGCCGATCCTCTGCTGCTGTCTCAGGAAGAGAATGCCTGATAGCATAATACTGCAGGAGCATTAAGGAAATGAGCAGATTGAGGCTATTCAGCCCATCGAGTCTGAAATTCCGTTCAATAATGTCTTATTCGTACCTCGACCTCATTCTTCTGCCTTCTCCCTGGAATCCTTGAACCCCTTACAAATCAAAAACATATCGATTTGTGTCTTAATGACACTATTGTCTGTGCCCCTGTGTGTCTGTATGTGAGTAAGTGTTTGTGCGTGTATCTGTATGTGTGTGTGTGTCTGTGCCTCTGTTTGTGTGTCTGTACGTGCGTGTGTGTGTGTGTGTGTGTGTGTGTGTGCCTGTGGGTGTGTGTCTGTGTGCTTGTTATCTGTGTGTTTCCGTGTCTACATCTGTCTGTCTGTGTTGCAGCCTGTGTTGCTATCTGTATTTATGTCTATTTGTATGTGACTATATATGTCTCAGTCTGTTTATACGTGTGTGTATGCCTATCTCCTTGTAAGTATTGTGTGTGTTCGTCTGTGTATTTCTGTGTCTGCGTCTCTGTGAAGTGAGGTATCTGTGGCTGTTTTTTATGGAAATGAAAGGACTGTTGTGACTGTTGTGGGAGCTGCCAGTGGGTTTAAACTGAGAATTGTCTTTCACTGAACATTGCTCCTAAACTGGTCAGTAGGACGTGGATGTTTCAGATTCTCCACACGAGGCGTCCTGATCCACTTCAGCTCCTTAAGAGTCCTCCCCACATGGCGGGGTGAGGGGAGTGAGGGAACGGATATCAGGCACTCCACGACTAGGCTTGGACCTTTCTATACTATTCCAGGCGGTTTCTCCTGGAATGGGAGAAAGGGATGGAGGGAGAGTGTGAATGGGTGACCCTGCTGTTTGTGCTGGTGTAGGTGGGGGGAGTTGTGAGGTGTCTGGAATGAGTCAGTCGACAGTTTTGAATCCATATAGTGTTATTATTTGCTGATTTCAATAGTGAGAGTGGTACTGCCTGAGCATTATTTGGAGACAGAGCGTGAACCTTGTTCGGGGTTAGGTGCTATAACAGATATACAGTGAGTGTGAGGGAGCAAAGAGTATATGGTAACAGAGCGAGGAGGATATTGTTGCTTGTCCAATACTGTGGGACATTTCTTCACATCATCTCAGCGTCGTGGTGAGCTTCCCTAAATGTCTTGTCCAGGTCTATCACTAATAACGACACAGACCTGTCCCTCAGCTTCCACAGAATCAGTTTAGGTAGAGTTTACAGATAGCAAGGAGAAGCAAATATTGGTGTGTTATATATCGAAAACAAAACGGTAGCAGAAAATCGGAGCAACATATGCTCTGGAAATTAGATAGGCAAGTATTCTGGATACCGCAGTCTTATTGAATGGTTAACAGTGTTAACTAAGTGACTGCTGAAGCTGTGAAAAATAAGTTCCGTAAGTGTATATGAGGTGGGTTGAAGAGTATGTTGTGAAGCAAACTAAAGAGCAGGTTATTTCGGATTTGATGTGGTGTGGTCAGAAAGACGAATTATTAACCTTGGTCTGAAGCAGCCTTTAAGGAATAATGGCATTTATAAGGTACACTTTACAAGGGGTCTGCATACAATATAGAATGCTTGAATATTCTAGTCAAACATCGCGGAAGACTGGAGGCTAGAATGTCAAGATATCTTCATAAATTTGGAACGTACAATATAACATTCAGTGGGAGACAAGCAATGTTTGTTAGAGTCATAGAGACAGACAGCACGGAGACAGGCCTTTCAGCCCAAATGGGTCAATTGCAACCAAAATGCCCATCCACGCTAAACCCATTTCCCTGTCATTGTCCCGTATCTTTCTAATCCTTTACAATCCGTGTATTTGTTCAAATGCCTTTGAAATATTGTTAATGTATCCGTCTCAACCACTTCTCATTCCATATGTGTAACAGCCCCTGTGTTAAAAAGTTATTCCTCAAGTTCCCTTTAATTCTTTCCCCTCTGACCTTAAACTGATGCCCTCTAATCTGTGATTGCCCAACCCTGGGAAAAAAAGACTGTGTGCATTCACTCTATCCATGCCTGTCATGATCTTATAAACTTCAATATGATCCTCCCTCAGCCTCATGCACACAAAAGTAAAAAGTCCTAATTTGTCCAACCTCTTTCTATAACGCAGAACATTGAGATCTGGGCAATATCCTTGTAAAAGTTTTCTGCACTCTTTCCAGTTTAATAACATCCTTCCTATAGCAATGTGAACAAAACTGAACATAACGCTACCAATATGGCCTCACTAGCATTCTGTATAACTGCATCATAACTCTCTAATTTCGATACTCAGTGATATAAACCGATTAAGGCCAGTGTGCCAAAAGCTTTCTTCACTGTCTACGTCTGAATCAACTTCCAGAGAACCATGTACCTGAATTCCAAGGTCCCTCTGTTCCACTACACTCCTTAGGACCCAACCATTCACCAAGAAACCCCAAACTTGATTTGACTTTCTAAAATGCAAGAACTTACACTGATCTATATTAAAATCCATTTGCCATTTCTCAGCCACTTCTCCAGCTGATCAAAGTACTGCTGTAATTTCTGAAATTTCTGATAACCTTCCTCACTCTCCATGATGCCGCTTGTTTTAGTGCCGTCTTCAAACTTACAAATCATGCCTGTACATTCTCATGTAAATCATAGATATATGTAATATGTAATGGTCCTAGCATCAACCCCAGAGGCATTCCACTATTCACAGGCCGCCAGTCTGACCAGCATGTTTCCAGTATTAATCTCTCCTTCCTACCATCAAGGCAATTTTGTAGCTAATTTGCCAGCTCCCCCTCAATTCCATGCGATCTAACCTTCCAGAGCAAAGTACCATGTGGAAACTTACTGAAGGCCTTACTGGAATCAACCTATACTACGTATACCACCCATACCTCCTCAACGTTGCTGGGCACTTTATCAAAGAACTCCACAAAATTTTGAGTCACGATCTCTCTTGCACAAACTCCTGTGCTGAATTTGATGAAGGGCTTTTGCCAGAAACATCGATTTTTTTGCTCCTCGGATGTTTCCTGACCTGCTCTGCTTTTCCAGCACCATTCTAATCTTACTCCGAACCATACCCTGCCTTTCCAAATGCATGTATATCCAATCTCTCTAAACCTTCTAAAGTAACCTACCCACTAGATTTTAGGATTACTGGTCTTTAGTTCCCAGGTTTATCTTTGTAGCATTTCTTGAATACGGGCTCAGTATTCGCTATACTCCAGTTGTTCAGGACGGCACTCGTTGGCCAGTGATGATAGAAAAGAGTCAAACAGTCCTCCCGCAATATTTTCTCTATCCCCCTATCCTCCTGCTGTGTTCCTGAATATAACTGGTCAGGACCAGGAGTTTTTAGAAATACTGCAAAGTCTGAAAATTACATCTATTTATTTCAGGTGCAAACACCAAAGAGTGAGAAAGTGACTCAGTGATGGTTAACATAACAAATTAGAAAATATATTAATCGTAGGAAGTGACTTCAGAAGAATTCCAGCTATTGTGAAAACCTGAGAATTCTCAGCAATTAACGTTACAAAAATGGAAGGCCATGAAACTGAAAAGGAAATCAAAAAGAGAACATACCTGCTAACAAACAGGACCACAAAGACTACATCAATCTGCAATCTACATTTCAAAAGAAACAAAATAAAAGCAAAGTCAAATGTGGAAATTTGTAATCGGGAGAGGAGAGGTCCTTGTGCAGAACAGGGAAATGGCCAACAAAATAACCAGTTACATTGCATCTGTCTTCATGGAGGAAGATTCAGAAAATCACCCAGTAATGCCAAGTTATCGTATCGGACTCCTGGAGCTAAAGACAAACTCAATTCATATCAGTAACAAGGTAGTACTTGAACATGTAGCTGGATTGAGCATTGCTAAGTCTGCTGAAACAGATGTACTTCATATCAAAATGCCAGAAATAAATACCAATAGTAGTATTAATTGCACTGTCGATGACTGTGTTTTATTTTCCTATACATTCTGCAGAGACCGGAAACTATTGTGGATAAACTATAGGTGAATGGAAGGGATCCAATCAGCTACAAAGGGAAAAAGACATAGTGTGGAGAACTGTAGACCAGGTAACGTGACATTTGTAGGGAAACTGTTGGAATCTATCACACAGGATGACATTTTTGCTATTTAGAAATTAGCAGCAACAATGGAGAGAATCAGCATGCATTTCTGAAAGAGACATCATACTTGATAAACTTCGGAATTGCTTGAAGTTGTTTCTTACAGCATAGATAATGGGGAAAGAGTAGAAGTGGCATATATTGGATTTTCGGAAGGGTTTCTATAAGATCTCAGTGAGTTCGTAAATGCAATGAATGTGAAGGGTATTTGGAGGAATATATGGAAGTGGAAAGTTAAAGTTTGGTTCGCCTTCATTTAAGGGAGTCAGAACATTGATGTAAAGACATGTTGAAACAGTTTCACAGCGTGTTGGTGGGACTGTAGCTGGAGTATTGTGCACAGTTTTGGTGACCGAATCACGGAAAGAATATACTGACCTGAGCGGAAGTGCAGTGGGCATTCTCCAGATTAATCCCTCAGATGGTGAGATTGCCTGATGAGGAAACTCGGCCTGTGTTCTCTAGAGTTTCAAAGAATGAGAGGTGGGTCACAGTGAAATTTAGATAATTCACAAAACATTTGACAAGTTGGAAATTAACAGAACGTTTCCCTCGCTGTCTATTCCACATTCAAGGCAAATAATGGCAGGATCTGGGACAGGCCAGTTAAGACTGCAATAAGGAGGAAATTCATCATTTGGATGGGAGTGACTAATACAGGGGCATGGAAACCTACTGGTAGGAAAGATTCGGGAGAATCACCAGATATTCTACAAGTGTCTCCAGCAGAACAGAATAACTGGTTAGGAACAGGAGAGGTAAGGTCACAATGTTAGGAGTCTTTTACAGGCCTCCTAATAGTCCTAGAATCGTTGAAGAAAGGATTGCGAAGATGATTCAGGAGAAGAGTGACAGTAATAGGGTGGTTGTTCTGGGGGACTTTAACTTTCCTGATATTGATTGGGAAAGCTATAGCTCAAGTTCGTTAGATGGGTCAGTGTTTGTCCAATGTGTGCAGGAGAGTTTCCTGACACAATATGTAGATAAGCCAACAAGAGGTGAGGCCATACTGGATTTGGTTCTGGGTAACGAACCAGGCCAGGTATTAGAACTAGAGGTAGGTGAGCACTTTGGGGACAGTGACCACAATTCGGTGATTTTTACTCTAGTGATGGAGAGGGATAAGTGTGTACTACAGGGCAAGAGTTATAGCTGGGGGCAGGGAAATTATGATGCGGTGAGGCATGACTTAGGATGTGTGGATTGGAAAAGTAGATTGCAAGGCAAGAGCGTAATTGATATGTGGAACTTGTTCAAGGAGCAGCTATTGAGTGTCCTTGATAAGTACGTACCTATCAGGCAGGGAGGAAAGGGTCGTGTGAGGGAGCCGTGGTTTAATAAGGAATTGGAATCCCTTGTTCAATGGAAGAGGGCGGCCTTTGTAAAGATGAGGCGTGAAGGTTCAATAGGGGCGATTGAGAGTTATAAGGTAGCCCGGAAGGACCTGAAGAGAGAGCGAAGAGCAGCAAGGAGGGGACATGAAAGGTCCTTAGTTGGTAGGATTAGGGAAAAACCTAAGGCTTTCTATAGGTATGTTAGGAATAAAAGAATGACTAGGGTAGGAATAGGTCCAATCAAGGATAGTAATGTGAAGTTCCGTGTGGAGGCTGAAGAGATTGGGGAGGCACTGAATGAATACATTTCGTCAGTATTCACTCAGGAACAGGACATTGTTGTCGATATGAATACTGAGGCACGAATGGCTTTGAGATATGTAGAGAAGAGGTGTTGGAAATTCTGGCAAGGGTGAAAATAGATAAGTCCCCTGGGCCTGATGGCATTTATCCTAGGATTCTCTGGGAAGCAAGGGAGGAGATTGCAGAGCCATTGGCCTTGATTTTTGTGTCTTCTTTGTCTACAGGAGTAGTGCCAGAGGACTGGAGGCTAGCAAACGTGGTTCCCTTGTTCAAGAAGGGGAGTAGGGATAATCCTAGTAACTATAGGCCAGTGAGTCTCACTTCTGTTGTGGGCAAAGTCTTAGAGAGAATTGTAAGGGATAGGATTTATGCACATCTAGATAAGAATAATGTGATCAAGGATAGTCAGCATGGTTTTGTGAAGGGCAGGTTTTGCCTCACAAACCTTATTGAATTCTTTGAGAAGGTGACAAAGGAGGTGGATGAGGGGAAAGCGGTAGATGTGGTATATATGGCTTTTAGTAAGGCGTTTGATAAGGTCCCCCATGGTAGGCTACTGCAGAAAATACAGAGATATGGCATTGAGGGTGAGTTGGAGGTTTGGATTAGGAATTGGCTGGCTGGAAGAAGACAGAGGGTAGTAGTTGATGGCAAAGGTTCATCTTGGAATGCAGTCACTAGCGGTGTTCCGCAAGGATCTGTTTTGGGACCATTGCTGTTTGTCATTTTTATAAATTAAATGGAGGAAGGGTTAGAAGGTTGGGTGAGCAAGTTTGCGAATGATACAAAAGTCGGAGGAGTTGTAGACAGTGAGGAAGGATGTGGCAGGCTACAGCGGGATATAGAGAAGCTGCAGAGCTTGGCAGAAAGGTGGCAAATGGAGTTCAATGTAGCTAAGTGTGAGGTGATTCACTTTGGTAAGAGTAACAAAAAGATGGGGTACTGGGCTAATGGTCGGATACTTGGTAGTGTAGAAGAGAAGAGGGATCTTGGTGTCCATGTACACAGATCTCTGAAAGTTGCCACCCAGGTAAATAGTGCAGTGAAGAAGGCATATGGCGTACTGGCTCTTATTGGTAGAGGAATTTAGTTCCGGAGTCCTAAGGTCATGCTGCAGTTGTATAAGACTCTGGTGCGGCCGCATCTGGAATATTGTGTGCAGTTTTGGTCGCCATACTATAGGAAGGATGTGGAGGCACTGGAACGGGTGCAGAGGAAGTTTACCAGGATGTTGCCTGGTATGGTAGGAAGATCCTATGAGGAAAGGCTGAGGCACTTGGGGTTGTTTTAATTGGAGAAAAGAAGGTTTAGGGGTGACTTGATAGAGGTGTACAAGATGATTAGGGGGTTAGATAGGGTTGACAGTGAGAACTTTTTCCACGTATGGAGTCAGCTATTACAAGGGGGCAAAGCTTTAAATTAAGGGGGGGTAGATATAGGACTGATGTTAGGGGTAGGTTCTTCACTCAGCGAGTCGTAAGTTCATGGAATGCCCTGCCAGTAGCAGTGGTGGACTCTCCCTTTTTTTTGGGTATTTAAGCGGGCATTGGATAGGTATATGGAGGATAGTGGGTTAGTGTAGGTTAGGTGGGCTTTGATCGGCGCAACATCGAGGGCCGAAGGGCCTGTACTGCGCTGTATTCTTCTATGTTCTATGTTCTATGTTCTAACTAGGGAACAGGTAGGACTCATTAGTGACTTGCCAAGTTGCAACCAAATTAACCTAATTGTTAGGAGACAGAGGGTGGTGGTAGAGGGCTGTTTGTGTGATTGGAGGCTAGTGTCCAATGGTGCACCACGGGGATCAGTGCTGTGTCTCTTAATATTTGTGATTCGGAGGTGTTGGTGTTGGATTGCGGTGGACAAAGCTAAAAATTGCATAACACCAGGTTATACTCCAAAAGGTATATTCGGTGGGAATAGCTTTTGAAGTGCTTCATCAAAGCGTACAACCACCTGATGAAGAAGCAGCGTTTTGAAAGCTCGTGCCTCCAAATAAACCTGTTGGACTACAACCTGATGTTTTCTGATTTTAAACTTTATCATGAAGGATGCAGCTGTGAATATGGACGAGGGGTGGGGAGTGTCTTAAGTAAGTTTGTCTTTGATACAAAGATTGGCCGGGTAGTTGGCAGTGAAGAGGAAGGGCTTACGTTGCAGGAAGATACAGATGGAATGGTCAGATGGGTGGATCAATGGCAGATGGAATGTAACCCTGATAAATATGAGGTGATGCACTTTGGAAGAAGGAACCAGACAGGCAAGGACTCAATGAATGGCAACACACTAGGAAGCTGAGAGGGTGCTTCTCCACACATCTCTGAATGTGGCTGGACAGGGTAACACACAATTTGAGAAAGCGTACGGGAGCGTAAACATAGCCTTCACATATCGAAGCATAGATTATAAGAGCTATGTGGAACTTTCATTAGCCAAGATGGAATACTGTGTGCAATTCTGGGAGCTACATTACAGGAAGGATGTGATGGTACTGGAGGGGGTTCAGAGGAGATTCACCAGGATGCTCCCTGGGATGGAGCGTATCAGCTATGGATAGAGCCTGGATAAGCTCGAATTGTTTACTTTGGTGCAGAGAAGGCTAAGGGGGACCTGAATCAGGAGGATAAGATTACGAGGGATATGGATGGGGTGGATAGACAGCAGCTGGTCCTTTTAATCAAAAGGACACACTTTTGAAGTGAAGCGTTTGAAGCTTAGTGAGGATTTGAGGACTGTTTTTGATGCAAAGTGTGTTTGGGTCTGGGATGCACTTCGTGAGATGGAATTGTCATGGTAACCTCAAAACCATTAGAAAATACATGGTTGTGCACTTCAAATGCCATAAGATTCACGGCGACAGGTTTTGTGTTGGAAAGTGGGACTAATGTCGACCGTGCTGTATTTCTGATAGTACAGAGTCTGTGCTTCTGTGATTATATGGCTGTGGAAGGTCAATCATTCAGCAGCTTAAGATAGGAATTGATGGTTTTCTGAAGAATATCTTATCACAGTGTATATGAGTGAACTTGTAATATCTTCTGAAAATACGCCAATGGCAAAATTAAGAGAAAAAGGTGCAGCTTCCTTACCGTCTGATACCAGCTAATTGAGGACAGGTAAATAGCAGATCAATGGAGCAAATACTTCGGTTATGCCTTCACAGAAGAAGAAAAAACAAAAATAACATTTCCTCGCAATACTCGGGAACTTTAGTCTGGTGAGAAAAAGGGAATAGAATGAAATTAGTAACTAAAATGTTTTAGAGAAAATATTGGACTGAAATTAATGGGCATAGGCAAAGTCAACAGAGGTTTATGAAATAGGAATCATGTTTGGGAAAATGGCTTTTAGCAAAATTATGGAGAAGGTATCAACGCAATACGATTGGATTTTCAGAAAGATTTTTTGATAAAGCCCCAAGCCTATTGTGCAAATTCGAATCCTATGGGACTGGGGCTAATATATGGTCATGGTTTTAGAATGGGAGAGTTGGCAGGAAACAGTGAGTAGGAATAAAACCATGTTTTTTCAATGGAAGGCTTGGAGGATATAACAAGGATCGAGATTTGGCATACAACTATTCCAAATACACATCATTTCTTTGGTTGAGGGGCTCAATTGCAATATTCCCAAGACTGCTGACAGCTCTAAACGATGTCAGCTTGTGAGTGGATGAGGAGGATGTAAAAAAGGCTCCAAATTGATTGAGACAAGTGGAGTGACTGGGCAAATACCTGGCAGATGGAGAGCAATGGCAGAGATGAGAGGTTGTGTACATTGATGGGATCAATTGAATGGCAGCCTATCATTTGAAAAGGGATTGGTTGAAATTTGTTGATATATAAATATTCTTAAGTTGCATTTTTGTTTATTTCTGCGCAGCATTCCGAGTCCATGTAGGGCAGTGAGTTCTGAACACGGAAGTCAATACTGGGAATTGCATTGGCGCGCTGTATACAGTGTACGTAGACTCAGCAAGTAGGGAGATGTAACATTGAAAAGAATCTGGATCTCCCTGTACACTAGTCACTGAAAGCAATATTGCAGGAGCAGAAAGCAGGTAGCAAGATAAATGGTTTATTCACCTTCATTTCAGGGTGATTTAGAATACAGGAGTAAGGGTCATTTACTGCAACTGTACAGGGCCTTGGTGGGACCCCATCTCGAACATTGTGCAGTATTGTGTGCAGTTTTGGTGTCCTTACCTAATAAAGGGCAAATCTGACATTGAGGGAGTGCAGTGAAGGATGACAGACTGATCTCTGGGATGACAGTTAGTTGTGGGAGCAGAGTTTGGGGTGACTGGGCCTATATTCCATGGGCTTTAGGAAAATGAGTGGAGATATCAGTGAGATATATAAACTCTGACAGGGTGTGACAGATTGGAAGCAGGGATGTTAGTTCACTTTCTAGAAAATGGTTCACGAATCACATTGCAGTCAAATCATACTTACTAAACATGTGTTATCTGAGAACTCCCTATATATTGATGGGCCGAAGGCACTATATTTCACAATGTTTAAACATATTTTGGGATATGAACATTGTGTGGGGAAAACTGCTTTGAGGAGATGTTCGGCCATGAAATAGTATGCGGAAAGCTCAATGTGCTGAATGACCTCCTACTCTCCCGATGTTTCTGTTCAGTCTGTGGGAAAGCTCTGTAAATGTTGTCATAAGCTCTCAAATGTTAGGAAGGATGTCTATGCAGGGTCGACAGAACTGTGTTTCTCACTCCCTTTTCTGATAACGAGGTTGATGCTAGATGTTCTGTCAGGTTTTATCCTTTAAGACCTCAGAGTAGTTTGATACAATTGAGTGTCTCACTTGGCCGATTCAGAGACCATGTTTGTGTGTCTGGAGTCACTTTTAGGCCAAGAAGGCACGGGAGATCACTTGGGGAAGGAGACTGATGTTTACAATCAATATTGGACACTATTACCGACACCAGATTTTAGATATCGATATTTTATTAATTATTTTTAACTTCCAACAGCTGCCAGATCATTGGCCTGGACTGGATTCGTAAACCAATGATATGCCCACTGCAGCACCATCTCCACATGGGGACCTATCAGAAACCACACTGACCTGATTATTTCGTTGCTACTTGACAGCTTTATCGAAACGTATTCCCACCAATTTGTCTGTCGAGATGGGACTGAGGGTGTGGTAATTGATCAGATTGTAATTATTCTCCTATTCAGGGACTGGATATAGTTCAGTAATTTTCCTCATCTACAGGGACATGTCAGAGTTGGAGCTGGAATGAAACGTGGGATGGCTTTTTCACAGGGGGCAGGGTGGGAAGAGGTTTAATCTAGGTAGCTGTGGGAGTCAGTCGGTTTATAGTATACGTCCGTATTGAGTCGGTCGCCCGAGATAGAGATGGAGAGGTCTCGGAAGGGGAGGGAGGAGTCTGAGACTCTCCAGGTAAATATGAGGTCTGGGTGGAAGGTGTTCGTAAAGTGGATGAACTGTTCAATCTCCTCGTGGGAGCACGAGGTAGCGCCGATACAGTCATCAATGTAGTGGAGGAAAAGGTGGGGTTATATTCCCAATTCCTTCGCCTTCACCGCATCTGCTCCCAGGAGGACCAATTCCAATACCGAACAATCCACTGGCCTCCTTCTTCAAACACCGCAATTTCCCCCCATTCGTGGTTGACGATGCTCTCCACCGCATCTCCTAAACTTCCCGCCCCTCCAATCACCACCAGGACAGAACCCCACTAGTCCTCACCTACCACCCTTCAACCTCCAGTAACATCGGTTCATCCTTCGTCATTTCTGCCACCTCCAAACGGACCCCACCACCAAGGATATATTTCTCTCCCCACCCCTATCAGCGTTTCGGAAAGACCACTCCTTCCATGACTCCCTTGTCAGATCCACACACTCCACCAATGCAACCTCCGCTCCCGGCACCTTCCCCTGCAACTGCAAAAAATGAAACACTTGCGCCCACACCTCCCCCCTCACTTCCCTCCAAGGCCCCAAGGGATCCTTCAATATCCATCAGAAATTCACCTGCACCTCCACACACATCATTTAGTGCATCCACTGCACCCGATGTGGCCTCCTATACATTGGGGAGACAGGCCGCCTACTTGCAGAACGTTTCAGACATCACCTCTGGGACACCAGCACCAACCAACCGAACTGCACCGTGGCTGAACACTTTAACT
Organism: Chiloscyllium punctatum; assembly: GCF_047496795.1. Classification (NCBI taxonomy): domain Eukaryota; kingdom Metazoa; phylum Chordata; class Chondrichthyes; order Orectolobiformes; family Hemiscylliidae; genus Chiloscyllium; species Chiloscyllium punctatum. The sequence goes on from NW_027310067.1 coordinate 89,163, forward strand.
CCCCCTCCCACTCCGCCAAGGACATGCAGGTCCTTGGACTCCTCCATCACCAGACCATGGCAACACGACGCCTGGAGGAAGAGCGACTCACCTTCTGCCTAGGAACCCTCCAACCACAAGGGATGAATGCAGATTTCTCCAGCTTCCTCATTTCCCCTCCACCAACCTTTTCTCAGTCCAAACCCTCAGAGTCAGCACCGCTTTCTTGACTTGCAATCTTCTTCTCGACCTCTCCCCCCCCCACCCCCTCTCCGGCCTATCACCCTCACCTGAACCTCCTTCCACCTATCGCATTCCCAATGCCCCTCTCCCAAGTCCCTCCTCCCTACCTTTTATCTTAGCCTGCTTGGCACACCCTCCTCAATCCTGAACAAGGGATTATGCCCGGAACGTTGATTCTTCTTCTCCTTTGATGCTGCCTGACCTGCTGCGCTTTTCCAGCAACACATTTTTAAACAACTACCTCATTGTCCACTTTAATTTGAGGAATGTCCGAATCAGAATCCTCTGAAGTTGTTTTTTCCTTCTGTGCCGTAATCATTAACACCTTGTTCTCTGGCTGTCCTTACCTGTCAAAGTACATTTTGAGCATATTCACATGACATACGCTGTGAGATTTCTTTCTTTCTGGAGTCCCTATCAAGTAGTTACTCTCACTCAATATCCGTTGTGTTTGATAAGGTCTACTAAACCTTGCTTTTCAAGTTTCACCTATAACTGGAACTAACAGTAATATCTTATCCCCGATAACAAAATTGCATTTTTAAAAATTTCCTATCTGCTTCCTGTTTTATTGCATGTTGCATTTCTTTTAAATGCTGTCTAGCCAACTCCCCATCGCTATTAATCGTTCCTTAAATTTTGAGACCGAGTCCAAATGTGTGGCCTTTGAACTCTGATTTACTATTTTCTCCTTAATCAATTTTAATGGTCCTCTCACTTAATGCTCCAAAAATAATTCCAATGGAACGAATTTGCTCTGTTAATTTGGGGCATCCCTGATCACAAAAAATACAAATGGAATTCCCTAACCCTAATCATCTGGATAATCCTGATTATAAGCCCTCAACATGGTCTTTAATGTTTAATGTCACATTTCTAGGGCTCCCTGCAATTGTGGATGGTTTGCAGTAGATTTGAATTGCTTCATTCCTAAGACATTATCGTGATTAATTAGATGTGAACTTTGAACCTTTATCTCACTGTATCTTCATTGGTAGTCCGTATCTATTTTTTTTAAGAAAGAGTAATTCCTTTGCAATTCTTTTAGCTGTGATACTGCACCTTGGGATGGCCTCTGGAAATCTAGTCGATGCATCCATTATTGTCAAAAAAAATACTGATGCCCACTCTTTTGATTGTGGTCTGGGACCTAGCCAATCAATTAAGACTCCTGTAAAAGGTTCCTCAAATGCCGGAGTAGTTATGAAAGGTGCAGGTTTTATTATCGCTTGTGTTTTTCCAACTACCTGACATGTATGATGCATCTGGCAAAATTCAACTACATCCTGTTGCAGTCCAGGCCAGTAAAATGTCTCTGTATTCAGTCTGTTTTTTTTCCTCACTCCGAACTGACTTCTCGGTGGTAAATCATCCACCATTCGCATCACCTCGTTTCTGTACCACATTGGCAATATGATTTGATTAATCTCTTCTCATTTCTCATCTCCTTGAATATATGATCGTCTCCATTTCCTCATTTGGACATCATTTTTAAGGTAATAAAGCTCAGGGATACATTCAAAATTCCTAACGTATGTGCTTTTTGATACAACTGCTTTAAACTTTTATCTTTCTGCTGTGACTCAATTAGTTTAGCTGAGCAAAAAATATTTACATGATCACCTATTTGCTCCTGTTTTGTCTCAACTTTCTGATGGAACAAAGTATCTGTTCATGCCACTGAAGCTTCCTTATCTTTACACTTTTGGTATTTTCTGTTTCAACTCGTGACATTGGGACTTTGTTACCCACAATCAGGAAAATTTCAAGGATAAGACTCCTACATTGATTCAGTTGCCTGCATATCCACTGGCTTTTCAACTAGAGTAGCAGTAATCCTACCACTGAATCAGCTATATTTTCCGCAAGAACAAATTGTATTCCTGGAGCTGAGAGTTTGTCCAATACCTCTACCACAGTTTCCCCACACTTTTCTGGACACGCTATGCTCACATTACATGATTTTGCACCTTTTGTCTCATGGTGAATTGCCTTTCGCTGTACGTTTTCTGGAAATATACCTTCAGGAGTACATATCTCCTTATCTATTCACAGAGGATCCGGTGTCTCTTAATATTGCATTCTCTTTACCTGCCCTATGTGAATAAACTTTCCCTTTGCAGGTATATTTTATAAGCAGATCTGGTACTCCCTCCGTAACAAACCTCCAATCAGATTATACGCTCTGATGCAGCTTTCTAGTTTCCACTGTGCGTTCTGTTACCACTCCATCAAAACTCCCAGATTTATTCCTTTTTCCTACGTCTGTGTTTTTTTCTGAATCCACCAAATCAATGATTTCATGTGCCCTAATTTGTTACAATGAAAACACTGGAGTTTAAAAAAAAATCTTCTCTGCCTCCTTCAAGTATTGCCTTCACCAAGATCTACGTCTCCCTTTCTACGTGGGGATTTCTCTTTGCCCCAATTTCTATCCATCATGGACTGAAATTGACTCTGGAAGCCAAAACAAGTTTTATAACAATAATCACCAGTCATAATCATCAGCCTCTTCAGCTGCCAGCCTTGCCTTTATTACTCTAGTATCTTCCAAATGAGTTTGCACTATGTGAATGCTGAAACTCCTCCAAAGTAATTGTCTCTCTCAGAGCATCGTAGGTTTGCTCTCTTTTTAAAGCTCTTATCCATCCATCAAAATTACTTTGTTTGATTCTTTCCAACTCAATATGGGTTCGACCAGGATCCTTCCTTAAATTCCTCACGTTGTCTGTCGGCTTTTGGCACATGCTCATATGTATATTTTCCTCTCCTCATACTCCCCAGATCCCTCCTCTGATAGTGTTGTACATACCTCACTAGCTCTACCTACAAGTTCTGTTTGGGTCAACAAAACCTACATGGTCACTGCCCACTGAAATTCTTTAGCCACTTTCCTCCTCATTAATCTGGGCAAGCTGTGAATATACTGAAACACATTTCTCACCAGGCTTTGGACTCACCATGGGTTTACCCATCTTCACTATGTACCTCACTAAGCTGACCTTCAGTCTTCATCCTCATCCTTTTCAGCTGACTTTCCATTCTAAGTGTCCACCTCTGAAGCTCAAATGCTCCCTCTTTTTCTTTCTCTCCTGCTGAAGCTATTTATTTTTTTCTCTTTCCTCTGTTAAACCTATTCGTTATCTTTCTTCCTCTTCTTTTTGTAGTCGTAGCTCAAACTGCTTCACCTCTGGTTCCAACTCAAGCTGCCTCTTTTGCGATTGAAGTTTAGTCATCTCCACAGATCCTGATGGAGTTTCCAGCAAATTGGAATGCTGAGCTACTGCTGTAATCATCTCATCTTTCCTCACATCAGACGGTAGCTTTAACTCCCTTTGTCTACTAATTCCTGCAGCTTGGACTTATGTGCATTTTGTAAAACCCCCAAGGTCACTTTCTCCACCTCCAAAACAAGCTTTGTTCCTGCAGGAACCATTGCTATCTGAAGCTCTGTTTACTCACCAAATCAACACACGAAATAAGAGACAATATCACCTGCCACTCGCAGTCTAAATTCCGCGAAGGCCCCTCATCTGTTATGGACCAGACCCGAACACTCAAAACATTTTAAGCAGGTAGACGGACGATAAATTTGCTACTTGTTGAAGGTTAGTGTATAGCTGATATTCCCAGAGTGAATTAGCTGGTCAGACTGCCGAGTTTTAAACAAATGACATTTATTTGCCAAATTACCAAATTAAACATAAGGAACCGAAAACAGAATACCTGAATAACGTATCGTATCCGAACCTGACAGGCTATACCGATTTAAAGATGATGTTCCAATATACTTGCAACAATCCCAATAAACAAAACCCCTAAGCACCAAGAATAAAACTGACACAACTGCTTACTGGTTATAATGTCGGAAGGGCAGAAGGAGGCAGAGAGCGTCCAGTGACTCTGACTCAACTAACCCCGAACTGATCCAACCTGTACAGCTAGGGAGCTGGACAGGTCCTCTTGATTATACAGGGTACTTTTTAGAGACTTACAAGGCTTCTTGGATGAGGCATGCTCTGTTAGGTATAAACAAAAGGACCCCAACGAACCTGTCAAAATTCTGACATATTGGAATCTTGGGTCCTTTAGACCCTCTTTCAAAAAAACCAAGGACAACATAACCCTGTAAAAGGACTGGCTTTGTGAGAACATGCCACATTTGGCTTTGGACTGAATGCCAAAAATGTAAGTCTTACCGATTTGAAGCCAATACAATGTATTAAGGTGTTTGTTAGTTTACATAAAACAGTGCTCAATCATATTGTGTGTCGAAGATTCAGCATTGTCACGAGTGGAATGTCCAGACATATCCATACTTCCTGTGTATGGTCAGGGCAAATATATCCACTGAGAATCTGTTGCTTGTCGCCTGTTCTAGTCAAGTAGAGACCAGCATGGAAACCACATCTACATTGTGATTTTTTTGTTGTGGATGGTCATGGTGGAGCGTTCAGGTGGTTACAGTATTGCAAATGAATAACACAGCAGAATCATCTAACCCGCATTAAGAAAACGTCAATAATTCTCCCTCACAATTAACTTCACGAGAACAAATGGAAATGGGAGATGTGACCATTAGCCAGCGATGTCAACATTCAATTCGATCCAGTTGTTATTTTGAACTGAAGGTCGTATTCCAAAAGGAGTTATCTGGATCTGTTTGTTCAGTGACTGTGATTGATGTCACTCTCCATGGATCCTAATTATGTCACTGGATGGTTTTGCTCTTCTATTTGTACGGGGCTTCTTCCAATGCTTTATCCCATTATTGATGCAGATGAATCACCAGCAACACTGACAAGGATCATCAGTTGCAGCGACAGGGAAAGGAGAGATCAGAATCTGAGAACCATAGGCTGGAATGTTCCAACAATGGGCCAGAATCTGAGAACAGTAGATGGAATGTTTCAACAGTGGATCAGAATCTGAGAGCGTTAGACTGGAATATGCCAACAATGGATCAGAATCTGAGAACAGTCGACTGGAATGACGCATCAATGGTTCAGAATCTAAGAACAATAGACTGGAATGCTGCAACAATGGACAGGAGTTTATCTTGGGGTCTTTTGTATCTTTCCTGGTATTGGCACATATTACCAGAGAGGATATACGGTGTACTGCTGATTATTCAGGCTGGTTACTATCCCATGCTCGCTATTGTTGGTGTTCCTGGTAAGTCTCCCCATCACTATCGATTTATTAATCCCATGGTGAACTTCAGTGCTATTTCTGTTATCTATATTTAGTAAATACTGAAACTATTGTCTTCAGTTTCAAATGCAAATGCATTCATTACCCACACATTTCAGAACCGCCCACACCCCCGCACACACAAACATGTGAAAACAAGACTGTTCACAATAACAAAGTACCTATTTTCCCCGAATTGATTTATGTCTTGGTATTCTCTCCATCACCAAAGCTACCCACTCCCAGCTCCATGGTATCGCCAGACCCCATCTTGACGTCAGTGCGAGTGCTAAATAAACCATTATCTATACCTTGGTAAAAGTCAGACTTTATGGTTCCTGTTCTCTTCTAATCACTCTTTCCGTTACAAATGTTTCCATCAAAATCTTGTTCTTGTCTGTAAAGTAAATTCATGACAGGGACACGGTGTCAGAGTAGTAATGTCGCTGGCCACGTAATTCAGTGGCCCAGGTAACTACACTGTGGACACTGTTTTAAATCCTATCACAGATGATGACAGAACTTAAATTCAAATGACAGGAACTGGAAATAAAAGTGAATTTTACTAGTATAATTCCACCAGCACTTTGTCAATAAGTTTATCTATTTCATTGTTGTCTTTTGGTGATTAAATCTCACGTTATTGCCTGATCTGAATTAAGACTGACGTCAGACCCAATACCTTAAGGTATGGCCTCACAGTAAAAGGCATTTAGTGAGGTCCACAAATGCTGCCCTGTCAATGATGCAGACATCCCATGAAAGGTAGAGGAAAATAAATGCCTCGAGAGATCAGAAACAAAAGGAACGAGTAAGTCCCAGAGAAACTGAACAGATTTGGCAGCCTCAGGTCGAGAGAAAAATAGAAGTGAAGTTTTGCGTCCAATCACCATACAGCAGAACTGAATGCAGCTCTGTTTGATGTTGATGACAGGGATGGCTGTTGTGAAAGGGAGAAGGAGTGAGTTGAATAGATAGAGAAAGAGAGAGGTAGAGAGAAAGAAACAAACAGAGGGACTGTTGATGATTAGCTGGAGTGGAAATAATAGTCCAGACTAATCTTATTTGTTTTTCTCCTGTTCCCATATTACTGAAATGCATGCCCATGTGAGGTGTACATCAAAGTCCCAGTTTGAAGTGAGTTATGTCCCTTTGTCTCTCTTCCTTGAGTGTGATCATCTTCTTTTATTCAGTGATGGGATGTTGGGCCAGTATATAATTCCCTTTCCTCATTGTCCTTGAGAAGGTGTTGGTGAGCCGCCTCCCTGACCCACTGCAGCCTGTGGGCTGTAAGTAGTCAGTGTTGTGGTCTGCCCGGTTTCATTTATTTGAAAATTTTAGTGAGTGATATAACGGAGCGGCTGGCTTGGCCATTTCAAACTACAACTGTGTGTTAACCACAGTGCTGTGGTCTGGAGTCACATGTAAGTCCGACCGGGTGAAGACAGTAGATTTCCTTCTCTGAAGTGCATTAGTGTTCCAGGTAGGACAAACACAATGGTTTCATTAGATTCTCAATTCCTGATATTTGATTGATTGCAAATTCCAACATTTGCCGTGGTGGGATTCGAAACCGGGGTCTCGGTTATCACCTGGGTCTCTGCGTTATTATTCCAGAGAAAATACAGCTAGGCCATCACCTCCGCAGCATCTGCAACCATCTCCAATCATCTCCAATGGCAATAGTGGTGTTGTTGTTGGCGTGGCTGTGCTTAAAGCATAGCGTTTTTCAAGGCAACAAAATGATTTGGCAAAACATACCATCCTTCCCAGTTTGTATTTATGCGAAGGTGAGATGATGGGAAGTGTTCTTGGTGAAAAGGAGGTGGATGTCCTTGGTCATGAGCCACTGATAGAATTCATACGGAGCAGTAGGTAATCAGCCCAGTAAATGTATAGTGTCCTTCATTGCAAAATGATGGAAGTATAAGTATGAAGACACCTTACTGAATTTGTAAAGTGTTATTGAAACAGTACTTGGGACGCTGTGAACAGATTTTCTCTCCTTTATGAGGAATGATCTCCTTGCCACAATGAGACAGAATACAGGCAATGCGCCAGAGTAATCCCTGCGTTGAAGGTACCACGAGGAGAGTGTGAAGGAAATAAGTGCTTAATCTGTAATGCGTAAAAAGAATAAAAAGTGATTGCAATAAAACTTGAGCGTTATAGACCAATATTCATTATTTTCAAAAATAAGCATTGATACCGTTAAATATTACGTGTTTCCCGCAATTTATGTTTTCTCATTTGGACAAATATATGATAGGGAATGTTAAGAAGGACATGGGCCAAGTACAGGAAAATGGAGTTAGCATGGATGGACATTTTAGTCTGAATGGACCAGTTTGGGCTAAAGGGCCTGTTGAACTCTATGACTCTGTGATAGTTTACATGTCTCCGTGGAGCCCCCATGTTGGTTGAGAGACAGCTCCAGGCTCTGACCAAACTCTCTCCGTCTCAACGCACAGTTGGAGTGAGACCCTGCACTGAGCATCATGTTGTTCACAAACTTGTCAGCAGCCACATTCTGACAGGTTTGGTCATTCTCAAAAGCTTCTGACATCCATACAGAAGACTAGCCCTGTCTTCTCGGAGATGGAAGATGCCTCCTTGAGATGTGCCACAAACCATCCGGTGTGCCTCCTTACCATCAGCAAACCATGTTAATGTAACACGTGTGGAACATTAGCAAAGGAGCCAGGAGGCACAACATGGAGCAATCTGTCTGTGCAGCCTCTGCTTCATTAGTTTGTAGTGTTGCAGCATCAATTACATCCTCCAATTTCAGTGTAACTGTTTGGACGGTCTGAATGGCCTCTTCTGTTCATGTGTCAATGTCTCGGGTGGCGGAATGTCCTCTTCCTCGTTCCAGGGAAGAGGTTCATTATTGGGTGACCGGTGGTAGCTGCTTACCTGCGTGTTGTGCTGACTAGATTCCTTATCTTCCTGTGTAACATTAGACAAACAGGAGGATGGAAGAAACAGCAAGTCAGGCAGCATCAGGAGGTGGAGAAGTCAACACTTCAAGTATACCCGTTCTTCAGGACTGCGGGTGGGGGTCGGGGGAACTGCAGATAAAGAGGGTTGGGGTGGGGAGAGCAGCAGGATGGTGAGGTAGCAGATAGGTGGACACAAGTGGTGGGTGCAACCTGGTTGGTCGATGGGAGGGATGAATCCGGTTGGGAGCTAGAAGGCGGGGTCATTTGGTGGAATGGGAGGGAGGAGGTGGGGCTGGAAAGGGAGTAGGGCCATGGCTGGGAAGGTTATTTAAAACTGGAGAACTCAATGTTGAGTCCTCCAGGTTGTAGGCTAACCAGGCAGAAGGTAAGATGTTGTTCGTCCAATTTGCGGTCTGACTCACTGTGGCGACAGAGGAGGCCAAGGAGGTCATGTTGGAAAGGATTTGGGAAGGGGAATTGAAATGGGTGGTGACTGGGAGTTCAGGTCGGCCGCTGTGGGCCCGGACTTGATGCTCGGCGAAATGAGCCCTTAGTTTACGTTGCTCTCCCCGATGTAGAGAAGACCACACCAGGTGCACCTGATGCAGTAAACTAGGTTGATGGAGAGGCAGGTGACCTCTGTTTCACGTGGAAGGACTGTTTGGGGCCTTGGATGAGATGAGGAAGGTGGTGTGCCAGCAGGTGATGCATTTTTTTTCATCTGCAGGGTCAGTTGCCAGTGGGGATTGGCGGGTTTGGTGGGGAGTGTGGCACGAACCAAAATTAGTGAAGTGATTGGTCCTTGTGGAAGATGTGTCAGGTGATGGGATCCAACCTCGTTAACTGTATCTGGTGCCACTGATGTGGTCTTCTCTATATCAGGGAGACCAAATGTAAACTAAATGGAATGCTTTGCTGAGCATCTCAGCTGGACCTGAAAGGGCTGATTTGACCTCCCAATCACCTCCGATTTCAGTTCCCCCTCCCACTCCATTTCCGACATGGTCATCCTTGACCTCCTCCAATGCCACAACGAACCAAAGCACAAACTGGAGGAACAACACTTCATATTCCACCGGTGCAGCCTACAGCCCGGGAGACTCAACATTGAGTTTTCCAATTTCTAGTAACCTCCCTTCCAATACACCGACTCCCTTCCCAGCCTCTCCTCCTTCCTTTCCTCTGATCAACCCATCTTCCACCTGTCAACTGGATTCATTCCTCCCATTGACCAACCCGGTGGTACCCTCTACCTGTGTTCCCCACCTCACCACACCGCCTCCTCCTACTCTTGCACCTCGACTCTTTATCTGTACACACCGTTACCCCACCCCCAGTCATGAAGAAAGCTTATGCCCAAGGAGTGGACTTCTTCTCTTGATGCTGCCTGGCCTGTTGTGTTCTTCCAATCTCCTGCATTCCAACATTTGTATTTTTTAAAAAACTCTTCTTGTGCAATAAGTAAGAGATAGTAAATGGGCTGTGCCTCTTCTTATCCAATAGCTTCAATGGGCTGAATGGCGTTTTCACATTTCTGTGACACCACCTTGGGATACAGAATGAGCTGCTCTTTTTTAGTTCTTTGGAAATGTTCAGGGTCCAGTAGTACTGTTACATGAATGTTACCTAGATGTTAACCGCATGAGCTGGAATGTCGACCATGTTTTGATGCTTTATGCGATATTTTCTGAGCATCCTCACTTCTGATCTAATGATGGAGGGTAAGACGTTGATGAACCAGCTGAAGATGTTTGTACCGAGGAAGCTACCCTAAAGGTCGCCAACATAGATATCTAGGGACTGAGAGGATTGATCTGCACCAGCCACATGGTGTCCTGAATGGCCCAACCACTTGGGAATTTACAACTGATTCCCATTAGGTTCAAAATTATTCAGTTTACTTGACACATTCCTCAGTCACGCCCTGCCGTGATGTCAGGGTCAGTCACTCTGATACTATGCTCATATATTTTGTTCATGTCAAAGGTCAAGGTAAATCCGTGGGGACTGTTTCCTTCTCTCAGAGGGTAGTGACTATTCTGGCCTCTCTATCTCAGACAGCTACATCTCTGAACTGTTTGGGGGAGCAGGGTGGTGTTAGTGGATCTTGACACATCAGGGAGTTGAGGGCTACAAAGAATTGGGCAGAGAAGAGAAATTAATGCCGGAAGAGATCAGCCCTGACCTTATTGAAGGGAAGGGCAGGCTTTACAGGCTATATAGCCTGGTGTTATTCCAATGTACCCCATAGGCCAGTCATTTTGTTGCCTCTTCCATTTCCTGTGTTATTGACTTCAAGTAGCTGAATACCCTGATCAGCACATGATCTAGAATGGGTCTAGTTCTATTGCCTTGAGGGCTGATTGGCCTCCTCCTGTAACTGTATATCATACTCCAGGGGCTGAAAAGCCTTATCCTGTTCTGGTGTAACTGAAATCCATATAGTCCAGATCTACCACCCTCGGAGAAAGTGGTCACTGCAGATGCTGGAGATCAGAGTTGCAAAGTGTGGCCCTGGAAATGCCTAGCTGGTCAGGCAGCATTCAAGAAGCAGGAGTATCGAAACCTTGGACATTCCTGATGATAGACATATGCCCAAAACGTTGATTTTCCTTCCCCTCCAATGCTGCCTGACCCGCTGTTCTTGTCCAGCACCACACATTTGGACGTCTACTGGCCCGCCCTAGTCAACCTTCCTGGTCACATCATCAAAGTAATTTAACAAATTCTTCAGGCATGAACTTCCACTCAAAAAGCCATGCTTACTATTCCTAATCAAACCCTGTTTTCCGAATGCATGTAAAACTTATGCTTCAGAATCTTCTCAAGTAATTTACCTACCACAGTTGTTAAGCTGACTGGTCTGTATTTCCCAGGCTTTATTTTTTCAGTCCTTCTTGATTAAGTGCACATTTGTTAAACTTCAGTCTTCTGGGATCTCACCTGTGGTAACTGATGATCAAAATTATCAGCCACGGCCCCGGCAAATTCTTCTCTAGCCCCTTTCAGTGTTCTTGGATATATCTGGTAAGGACCATGAGATTTCTCCAACTTCAAAGATTCTAGTACATCAATTTCCTCCTCTACTGTGATACAGACTGTCCCTAAGATATCACCATTAATTTCCCCAAATTCCCATATATTCATATCTTTCTCCACTGTAAATATAGAGGAGAAATATTTGTGTAGAACATTGCCTATCTCTTATGGTACAACTACACATGCATGTCCACTTTGGTCTTTGAGGGGTCTTATTCTCTCTTTAGTTAATGATTTTCCTTTAATATACTTAAAGTGACTCTTTGGATTCACCCTGATTTTCTCAGTCAAGGTTATCTCATACCCCCTTTTCGCCCTCCTGATTTCCTTGTTCAGTAAACTCCGATATCCCCTGTACACCTCCAGGGATTTCCGTGATCCAAGCTGCCTCTACCTGAGCCACGCCTCCACATTTTGTTTGGTCAAAGCCTAAATATTTCTTGTTATCCAGTGTTCCTCAATCCTGTCAACGTTCCTTTCATCCTCACAGGAACATATAGATCTTAAGCTCTCACTTGCTGGAGGTCCCTTTGCTTGCAAACAGACTACTTCGATCAACCCCTGCAAACGCCTCTCTGAGTCTATCAAAATTAACCTTGCCCCAATTTAGAACTTGAATCTGTGGACCAATTTCTTCCCTCTCCATAACTATTTTCAAATTAACAGAACTATGGTCACTGGTCCCAAAGTGCACATCTACTGTCACCTCACTCACCTATCCTGATATATTTCGTAAGAGTAGGTCAAATATTGCCCCTTCCTGATTAGGACCCTCTATATACTGCTGGAGGAAACTTTCCTGACACACTTAATTGATTCCATCCCATCAAATCCCTTAATGCTCTGGCAGTTCCAGTCTGTGTTATAAAAGTTAAAACCCCTATTATGACAACCCGAATGTTCCCTGCAAGTCTCCCCAAACTCTCTAGATATTTTTGTTCCTGTAATTCCTATTGACTGTTAGGGGGTCTATATTACCACCCCAATAACGTTACCATCCGCTTCTTATTTCTTAGTTCCACCCACAAAGCCTGACAGGATGATTCATCAGCTATTTTATCTCTGATCAGTGCTTTCTACTCCCCTTGATTAGAAATGCTACTCCCCTCCCACTTTCCACCATCTCTCTCCTAATGCATTTATCCTTTTACATTAAAGGTCAGTCCTATCCATCCCTCAGCTATGTTTCTGTAATTGCTCGACTATCCAGTGCCGATTATCTATCCACACCCTGAATTCATTGGCCTTACCTGTCAACCCTTTCACATTGAAATAAATGCAATTTAATCAACAGGAAATTCCTTCCTCCCTATCATGTTCCAGCCTGGTCTGTCTTTTCAGCGTACTATTTCTGAATACTGTATTTCCTTCCAGCCTCACATTTGCCTCCCTGCTCTTGAGGATACCACCTCCTGCCAATCTCGTTTAAACACGCCCTTGTAGCACGATCAAAACTGGCTGCGAAGATATTGGTCCCCCGTCCAGTGCATGTGCAACCAGTCCCTCTTGAACAGGTCAGCTCTGTCACAGAAAACCTCCCAATGATCTAAAAATATGAATCCCACCCCCTGCACCAATTCTTTAGTCACATACTTATCCGCCATATCTTCCTGTTCTTACCTACACTAGCTCATGACAATGGAAGTCATCAGGTGACTGTCAAGGTCCTATTTTTTAACTTTTCTTCGAGCTCTCAGTAATTACTCTGAAGGACCACATTCCTATGTCTACCTGTGTCATTTGTGCCAACGTGCACAATGACTTCTAACAGTTCACACCTCCCCACACCCCCCACCCCCAACTCCAACAGACACTCAGAGACATCCTGGACACTGACAACTGAGAGGCAACACACCATCCTGGTTTGCCGTTTGAGGCCACAGAATCTCCTATCTCTAAGACACTGTTTATCCTTTCCCATTGCTCCCCAGCCCCAGTCGTAATGCAACTAAGCTGGCTACTGCTGCTTTCCCCTAAACGGTCATTTCCTAACACCCATTTCTCAACACCACAAAGTCAGTATCAAAAATGGTATACTTGTTTTCGAGAGGAATGCCACAGGGGATTCCTGCACTCTCTGCCTACTCCCTTCCCCATTCCTGGTTGTCATCCAGCTACTCTCTGCCTGGAACACGACAGGAAGCAAGGAACGCCTGTTGGATTAAATTGCATTTATTTAAATGCAACACGGCTGACAGGTAGCGATGACGAACTCATGAATTAGATCTTTACATGGGACTGGGATATGACAGTCTTTAAAGAAACACGGCTAAGGGAGGGACTTGGGTGTGACCACCTCACTAAAGCTCTTACCTCTGAAGTACTCTGTATCTGGATGATCCGGAGAACAGCCAACTCCAGATCCTGAACACTGTCTCCCAGGAGCTGCAGCTGGTTGCACTGCCCACATGTGTAGTCATCAGGGACAGTGGAAATCTTCCTGAGCTCCACATCCCGCAGGTGGAACGTGCAACTGCCCTAACTGCCATCTCAACTGTTGTCAAACTATCATTAAAAAGACTTTACGTGAGCTAACCTGTACCTTTTGCTGAGCCTCTGCTCACCAAAGCCTCTGGAACCAAAGCATTACGACCTATTCTGCCACTAACAGCACGTCAATAGACCACTCCACATTTAGTTTTGGTTAAGGCAGGAGGGAAACACGACAGTGATGCATTGTTTGGGACTTAAGCACCCCTTGACACCAGACCCATACTTGGACTTGGAGAGTGTCTTGCTGAGGTTTTCTTTCTCGTCGTGGTGACAGCACAGATGCAAATATTCACCCTGACAGCCAATCCACGTTGTCGCAGTCCTCTGATCTTTTCTGTCTATTAGTACTGCATTTGTGAATTCTTTGAATCTATTGATTGCTTTCCAAACTGTGTCTCATTCTGGAGGGAGAGATGCTGGTGTTCCAGTGAATACAGGCTATTTGAAAAAGTTTGCCATTAGACATATGAGCGATATAATGCCCATCCGCTCGCTGACTCTGATAACCTTCAATTAGGGTACATTTATTCTGATAACCTTCAATTCCATTTTCCAGCATTTTCCCTGCAACCCTTGTTTAAAACTCTGTCCATCTCAGCCTTGAACATATTTAGTGATCATTCCTCAACAGCTATCTCAATTTTCTACAATTGTTTCCCTCCCACTGATGTGAGACTTGGTGGTCTTAAATCCCATGGCTTTTTTTTCCAGCACTCTGTGTGGAAGTTAAACCTACATTAGATGTTATCATGTTCGATCATACCAACTTTGTGGCCACAGGCAAAACTAAAAAAAAAACGAAACACAACGTTTAAGAACCTGTAATCTCCTCCCTCATCTTCCACATCAGTCTAAGATACAGTTCATCCGGATCAAGGGATTTGGCCACATTTTATCATACACCAACTTCCAATTCTTCCTCAGCTTCTGTGTCAATTTGCTCAAGGTCACACTGTCAGGAACAGACATTGAATACAGTAACTGCTCCTCCAAATTGAAGACCAATATGTAATAGGTCTTTGACATATTCTCTGGCTCGATGCACAGGTTGCCTCCTCGGATCCTAATGCTCCCTATTCTTTCTCTTGTTATCCCTCTTACCCTTAATAAACCGATAAAATGTCTTTGGAGTCTTGAAAATACTGCCCACTAATATTTTTATCACCGCTGCACCCCCACCCTCTTTTTGCTCTTTTACTTACTTTCTTGAGTTTAGACCTTCACGTTCTCTCCTCTTCTGGGACCTCCATTGACCTGCTCCCTTTCTGCCTGTTTTAAGCTTCTCTTTCATTATTAATTCCATTCTGAATATGTGTAGATATCCCAGGCTCTCCGGGCTGGTTTTCCTACATTTCATCTTTGGTGTAACATGTTGTGGTGACACGCTCATCAATTCCATTGTGAGCATGTGATCCCCACCCCCCACCTATACGCTGTTCTGTTACAGTTTCACCCAGAAGTAACTGTACTGTGGCCAGATCCTGTCTTTCTCTTGGTAAGATCTGCCTCCATCATCCAAATTATTTTTAATTTTCAAGCCTTTTTCTTTTGGTCTTTTCCTTAACAAGCTAAAAATGCTTGAGTCACGGTCACTGGTCCTGCAATGCTCTCCCAAACCTGCCTGGCACCTGACTGGCTTCGCTCCCCACAGTCACGCCTATGCACTGCCCCGCCCATCGTTGTATCTGCTCCATGTTGATATAAGAGTCTCTCTGGAATAAATGTCAAGTCATCTTCCCCTCTTTAAAAAAAATCACAGTCCTAATGAATATTTGGAATTGAAATGTCTAAATATAAAAATCCTATTATTGTTTTTACACACCTCAGTGAATTGGTTATATATCTGCTGCTGTATTTTCTTTTATCTGAGAGTCGGTAATATATCCCCAGCAGTGCATTTGTCATCGTTTTGATCCTAACCTCAACCCACAAAGCGTCATTTGAATACCCTTCCAAGATATGATGCTAGCTAACTTCAGTCATTGACTCCATAATTCATAAGGCAACGCCACCTTCTCTTTTACCCTTCTCCTGTGCTGTCCATAGTTCTTGTACCACAGAATATTGAGTTGTCAGCACTGACCACCCTCAAACACATCTCTGTGATGGCAAAAATGTCACACTGAAAAAATGTCATCTCATTCGCTTCTCACACCTGTCGGTCTGATAATATTCCCAACATTAAGGTAAAGGACATCCAGCCTGGAATATAGCACACGGAATACTCTGTACCTCGCATTCTTCAGTCATTTACTGTTTGTTATCAAACTGCCTTTCCATGAACTAAAACTGTAACTCTGGGACTGAATGAATAATTGTTGAATTGTAATTTCTTTTTTAATTTATGTGTTAATCAAATGCAATGTTCCAGAACTGAACAGTCAGCTCCAAATACCTTACTTTGCTTCGTGTGCAGAGGGGTCAGTAATGGAAAAAGTGAGGACTGGAGATCAGAGTCGAAAAGTATGGTGCTGGTAAAGCGCAGCGAGTCAGGCAGCATCCGAGGAGCAGGAGAGTGAAAACTTTGAGCACAGACCCTTCATCAGGAAGACATTGGTGCATTCACATTTTTTCCATTCCATGGGAAATTTGGAACTGTACTTGCTCAGGAGGGCAGCACTGTATATCGCCCTGAAATGGAAAGCAGTCAATCAGTTGTTTGGACAGGGGGTAGACAAAGTAAGGTGAGTACAGACTGATTGAAGTACAAACATAAGGATAGATAAGTCCCCTGGACCAGGCAGGAGGCACCCGAGGTTACCAGAGGAAGTGAGGGAAGAGATTGCTGCGCCTTTGGAGATGATCCTTGCGTCCCCACTGTCCACTGAAGTATTGCCTGATGATTGGAGGGTGGCAAAAGTTATTCCCTTGTTCAGGAAAGGCAATAGGGATAATCCTGCGAAATACTGGCCAGTCAGTCTTACTTCTGTATTGGGAAAAGTATTGGAGAGGATTCTGAGAAACAGAATTTATGATTACTTGGAAAGTGATAGTTTGATTAGAGATAGTCAGCATGGCGTTTTGAGGGACAATCATGCCTCAAGGAACTTATTGGATTCTTTCAGGATGGGATCAACCACATTGATGAAGGTAGAGCAGTGGATGTGATGTACATGGATTTGAGCAAGGTGGTTGATAAAGTTACCATAAGATCGGCTCATTCAGAAAGTAAGTAGGCATGGGGTACAAGGAAACGGAAACCTGTGTGTGTGGATACAAATTGTCTGACCTGTAGAAGACTGATGGTGGTAGAACATGGAAAGGATTCATCCTGGAGGTTGGTGACCAGTAGCGTTCTTCAGGAATCGGTTCTGGGACTGCTCTTCTTTGTGATTTTTACAAATGACTTGGATGATAAAGTGAAAGGGTGCTTTAGTAAGTTTTACAATGTAATAAAGATGTTAGAGTTATGGATATTGTTAAGGGCTGTCTTAGGTTGTAATTGGACATTGACAGGATTGGCTGGTAAATGGAAGATGGAGTTCAACGTGGACAAGTGGAAAGCGATTCATTTTTTAAGGTCGAATTCGAATGCAGCATACAGGTTTAAAGGCAGGATTATTGGCAGACTGGAGGACCCTAGGGATCGTGTGGTCCATATCATAGGATGCTCAATGTTGTCACCCAAGCTGATAAGGTTGTTAAGATGTCTGGCGTTTAAATTAGCCAGGGATTGCGTTTAAGAGCCGCAAGGTTACGCTGCAGCGCCAAGAATCTCTCTTGGGACTACACTTGGAATATTGTATTCAGTTCTAGTCGCCTCATTACTGCAAAGATGTTGAGACTTCGGAGAGGGTGCCGGGGAGATTTACCAGGATGCTTACGAGACTGGATGGCATGTCTTACAAAGAAGCGTTGAGGGAGCTAGGGCTTTCCTCCTTGGAGCAATAAAGAATGGGAGTTGACTTCATAGACGTGTTTAAGATGATGAGAGATATAGGCAGAGTTCGAGCCAGAGACTTTTTCGCAGGGTGGAAATGGCTATCTCGAGCGGGCATAAGTTTAGTATGATTAGAAGAAGGTTTGAGGAGATGTCAGAGGTAGGTTCTTTAAACAGAGAGTGGTGGGTGCTTGGAATGCACTGCCAGCAGCGTTAGTGGAGTCAGCTGCATTACGGATATTTAAGTGACTATTGGATAGACACATGAATGATAGTACAATGAAGGGTATGTCAGTTAGTCTGAACTTCGAGTAGGATAAAAGTTCGGCAGGACGTCAAGGCTTGAAGGGTTTGCACTAAGCTGTACTGTTCTGTGTTTTATGTTTCACCCAGCCTCTGGATTCTTTTCAATTGTTGAATGTGTGAGGGAGTGATCTGAGTGAGATTAGGAAGCTGGGGAGGGGCGTTAGCCCAAAACTTCCAGTTATGTTGGTCATTGTTCCATTCACCTGAATGCCAGTGCAATATGTGACGTGTCCTACACCAGACAGGCTCCGTCAAGTTCAGTTATTAACGTAATTCTTGACTTGTCATTTGCTGCTGTTTTCTTCAGATACAATCTGTTGGGTGACCCATGTATTAATCCGATGTTTGCTATGTTTCGTGAATTGCGCAAAAATAAGACGTCAACTATGATTATTCGACTGAACTATAATCTCTGAAAAGAATTAGGCTGATTCTATATTTATGGAACAAAACTATAAACTCCTGTCAAGATTTTCTAACACAGAAATAAAGAATGTACATTTTATTTTGTATCAAACAAACAACATGGACGTAACTCTTTTGGTGATCAGAATTACACACACAATGTCAGGATTCAAAACAATGCATTGTCACTCCAACATTTTGAAAGCGGTTGGCTTCTGAATGATTACATGTTCAGGGTGAGCAAACGATTGAATAATCAAATAGAATTAGCATTCTTATATATTTATATATAATCAATCAGTTCAATTTCTCACTAAAATGTACAAGCTTCAGCTATTTGTCAGCGAATTAGAAATGGCTATAGTTCAAAATGCTCTGTGAATATTAAACTAACTAAATGATTTGTGCTATCAAATTTTAGTGAACGACAATTTGAAAACGTTTAACTTTTAGAAAGAATGTCATTTGATTTGAAATGCAGTGAACAAAAACGATGAGCATATTATTGTGTAAGTGAAAAGTCAAACCTTTTCAAAGAGATTTGTGCCAAAGCAATGACAGATTTGTTTTCGTAATTGGAATTCAACATTTCAAATATTCATATTCTGAGTAATAATTAGATTATTTAATGAAGCTGACCTTGCAGTAGTTGCATTTTAAATGCTTATGCTGCACTAAATAATCAGATATTCGTGAGTATTTACAATGGGAAATAATTGGATCCTGACTTTTATTCGCATCAGACACATGATAGAGTGCAAAACCTTAAAGTACAGGAAGAGGCCATTGGCCACTGTGTGTGCATCAGTTCCAGGAATGTCTCCCAAGCCCCTCCCATTTGCCAGCCCTATCTCTGCATCCTGTTAAATTCATATTTCCAAATGCATATCCAGTTCTATTTTTTAATGTTCATCCACAACTCTCCCAGGCAGTTCCATTCCAAATCCTAACAACTCTCTCAATAAAGTGTTTCCTTATTTCATTCCTGGCTCTTTTGCTGACAAGCTTGAAATTAGAACTCCTTGATGCTGTAATGCCAACTAACGGAAACAGAGTATTCCTGTTTTACTCTACAACGTTTTTTCATACTTTTGAGCACTGCAATAAGTTCACATATTTGTCTGTTCTGCTCAAGCAAAAATAATCCTTGCAAGAACTGTTACAAGCACTACATCGGAAAAACAGTCAGAAAACTAGCCACCTGGATACATGAACAACAACTGGCCAGAAGAAAAAGACATGACCCACTATCACTAGTATCCTTACTTATAGATGAGGAAGTACACGATTTAGACTGGGTCTGCATATCCATCTAGGACAAGCCAAACAGAGACACGCACGAGAATTCCTAGAAAAATAGCATTCCAACCTGAACTCTATCAACAAACATATCGATTTTGATTCCATCGAACACTCTCTGACAAAAAGAACTGGCCATAAAATCACCAATACTGGAAATTACATCACTGACTCAAGGAAACCTTAACACATAAATAGCAAATGGGACATAATACCAGCACTTCACCGAAGGCTCACTGATAATGTTCCCTAGTACAGTGATGAACCATCTGAAAATGAACTCTCCAACTCAGCGAGCAAACTGACATCCAGAAGAAGCACAATTTCTCTCATCCTCCCTTTAACTAAATACTTCATTCCACTTGTCATTCCGATTATTTTAAGGTTATTTGCATTCTTTTGCAAAGTAATATAGTGTCTTTCTGTGTGTGTTTGAATGTGTGTGTGTATATGATAGAGAGAGAGAGACAGCGAGCGAGAAAGAGAAAGAATAATCCTCTGTAATCCCTGGATTACTCCCCGTGCCATGTGGAAAAGAGAGACGGATGAGGAAGACACTAAAGCTTAACATGTTGTTAAAAATCTAGTTCAGGGGTGAGAGTTCCAGATTGTTGTATCATTGGGATCTCTTCCAGGACAGGTGGGGACCTGCACAAAAAAGACAGATTGTATCTTAACTGTACAAGCACCATCATCCTTGTGGGGATGTTTTCTAGTACAAGTCAGATGGATTTGAATAAACCAGGAGAGTGAGAACCAAAGCAGAATATCAGGAACTGAGCAGAAGGTTGAGGTGAATAGGACATCAGGCACGGCCAGTCTAATGACCATGCCGAGAGAAGGAATCAAAACAGTGAGTTGGGAGTTGGAATAAATTATCGAGAGGAGGCGCAGGTTTTTCAGAGATTAACAAGTAAGGATGGAGAGTGTGGGGGATGTGAGGGAGTGAGGTGTGTGGGATCAGGGAGACAGTGCACAAGAAAATGTTAAATGGGAAAGAGGTTGGGCTGGGAAATTCCATGATAAACGACTGGCAGCAAAACACAGGAAATCTTGCTGCTTGTAAAAGTGAATACCTGGGAAAGAATTTATTATGCTTCAGATAAAGAACACCCTTATTGCTAGAGGTCTGTATTATAATGGAGGAAAAGCTGTCTTCATATTATGACTGTAGCTTTACTAATGGTTGCATACAGATAGAATAGTGTCAGTGTTGTTGTTAGACAGCATCCACTGAGAATATGAATTCCACTGGATGGTCCCAGAGATGGCTGGGCTGCCTTTGGTTGAGTGAGTGCTGAAGATGCATGAGATGATGCTGGTTTGTAATATAACCACTTACTGAGTACAGTCAAAGGAACAAAGCAGCAACTGCCATTGTTAATTGTTTCAGAATATTCCAGAGTATTCATGGCTGCCACTGCAAAGAATCATGCAATGAAAAACAGGCCTATCACGTCTGTGCATATCCAAACACATTTTAACCGTTTGTGAGGTTACCTGCCTAAACCACCCATCGAGACAAAGCATTCCAGATTCATACCATCCTCTCAGTTCGAAACACATTCCACAAATCCTCTCTCAATCCCCTGACATTCACTTTAAAAGTGTGTCTCTTTGTTTTTGATCCTTTGACGAAGGAAAACAGCTGCTGTCTGTTCATCCCCTCCATACCCCATTTGCTCATGTACACCTGTACCATATTCCCTCCTTAACTTTCCCTGCTGCAAAGAAGAAAGGAGCAAATTTAGCCCTCCTCTTTCATACTCACTTTTGAGTACTCACTTGTCTGGTTACTTCTGACTTGCATCTTCCCAAATTATCGGTGTTAAATTTCATCAGGCCATTGATCTGGCTATCTGAATAATCTGTTTCTGTTCTTCTGTAGCCTAACACCTCCCTCCTGACTGTGATCCACCCAGCCCATCTTTGTGTCATCCACAACATTGATCACCATTTCACTGCTCCCCACCTCCACATTCTCACAATCGTCATTTCTGAATATCACAAACAACCAGTGATTTCCTTCCTGTTCGCCAGATATTATTTAGATGATGATTGGACAATTACAGTCTCTTGCTTTTCCTATTTTGGTGAATTTATGAGTGATGTAGTTAACGCATTTTATGAGGGATCCACTATTAACATTTTCGACACAGATTTGAATTCACCTTTTACACTCCGCCCCTCTGCATGTTTTGTTTATAAACATTGTAAATAATTTAGGATAAACTAGGATTTGGCATTTTGCGGTAGAACATTAGCATTTTGCGTGGCACTGTTCTTTGTAACATTCCCTGCAATACCCAGAGCTGAAGAAATTTTTCATCTGCAGGATGGACATGCACTCATTCATTGTTTGTTTTAATCAGCGAGTGTGATGAGGATAAATATTCAAATAAATTCTATATTATGGGCAAACTGCAGAAGATCAAATCATATTCTCACATCCACCTTGAATTGGAAGGAAATATATACTGTAAAAATAAAATCAAAAATATTGAAACACCACCGTAGGGGAGAAAGAAACATGTCGTCTGTACTTGATGGAGATATAGAAATATATAGTACAAGTACAACCTGAACAAGAATCAAGTGATAGAAGAGAAAGTACAAGAAATCCTTTCTTAATTTTGAATGGAAACCAGATCCCGATTTTCTTGTACAGTGATGTTTTCTCATCCAAACTCACTTCCTCAAAAGCAAGCTTTTCCCTGTCACTAAAACTTCATCTGCCTTTCTTCCTCCTCTGTCCTACTCTTTTCTTACACTCCTACCTCCCTTGCACTACCCCTTCTGCTGCTACATCCTCTTCCACTGATGATCTCCCTTCACACTCTTCTTCTGCCACTCCCCTGTAAGTTACACCAATTCCCCAGTTACTCCCACTTTCTCTGGCCATTCCTTCCCCATTTTGCTTTCCAACTGGGATGATGGGAGCCGCTGGCTTCTGGGCTGCTATTGAGCATCAGTGAATGATGAGATTGAGATGATCAATGTCCAATAGGAACTGGCAATAGTTGTTTCTGTCAATATCTGATGCACCGTGAACAGGATGGTTTTGTTCCCCATGGTACAGAGTTGAGTGTCTTTCTGTCTCTCTGTCACAGCGCTTAACCAAACAGCCTCATCACAAATAGGACAAACCTCTCCTCACAGTCAGAAATCCATGCATCAGTTTTACCTTAAACATTGTGAGTAGAGTGAGCACATTGTTCTAACATGCTGTGTACTGGCCTTTTATTCTTTATTCATTTTCCTGATCTTCCAATGTCAGTTGAGGTGAGATCAGAGTAACTTGCATTGCATCAAAGTAGTATTTGACTCACGTGACATCAGAGATCCTGAGTAAACTGTGGGTCACTGGGAATCGCAGGAAATTCTGCGCTGGTAATTTCCTCACTGAACAATGACACTTTCCCCAGAGCTATTGGGAATGACAAATAAATTCTGCCCTTGCTAGTGCCGTCCAAAACCATGGATATTTTTTTCTTGTTAATAACATCAAGACATATTATATTTTAAAGTTTGGTCTAAAGTGTCCGAAAAAAATAAGACCTTGCTGCTTGAGCGTCACTCCATTGAAATCAGGATGTTACAATAAGTATACCTTCCCAATTATATTCAATCATTTACTTTCTGAGGTCTGATCGTGCGATATCAGTACCACTGAGATCAACGTTTTCTCTGTCCAGCAGAATCGCATTATATTGTCTAAAGACTGCACCACTCTACAATTCTAATTTATTCACCGGCTCATTCGTCATGCTAAACAGATGCACTGGGCACACAATTTGCAACAAGGGAGAGATGCCCTTGACCCTCTGGAACCTTCCTCCCCTCTCATACCTGCCCACTGACTCCATGCCCTCCCCCAGCTCCACCTCCTATCGTTTATTCACCGTCCCTCCTTAACTTCCACTCTCTGATGCTGAATGTTCTGTACTCAGCAAATATCTGAACATTACCTCTCTGTGCCCCCACTTTAAGGAATTTTAGGCATGACATTTAGTTGAGCTCTTCCGCTGCGTTCGCCTCAGTGCCCATTTCTTTCAGCAATATTCCTCTCCCTGTTCCAAATACGCCGTTACCCAACTCCAACACTCTCCCTCCACCTGGACTCCTCCCTCTGGCCTTTACCTGAACTAAATCGGTTCGTTGATAAATCTCAACTTGACATTGGTTGTCGTAATTTCTCTGCACTTGCCTCACTAAATCCATACTATCAATGTCCGAACAGCCTATACTCCATGTGCTTAGGTCCAACTCTGACTGTGTTATTCAGCCTGTGCTGACAAGGGTGGTGCTGCTATAGTCTGGTGGACTGACCTCGACATTGCAAAGGTTGAACGCCCACTCTCAGGTACTGCCTCTAATCTCCCCCTGGACCATGACCCTACCATGGCACATCAGGCAATTGTATCAACTATGATAACTGACCACATTTCATCTGGAGATTTCTGCCCCACTCGCCCCACGCCCCTAACTGCCCCCGAGCTGATGATCCTCTGATAGCAGAGCTCGCTTCTATCTCCTCTCAAAAGTTCACAAACAGAACAGCCCAGGCAGACCCATTGCTTCAGCCTGCTCCTGCCACACGGCGGAAGTGCACGGATACACACTTGGGCCCCAGTTATGCCTGTTTCTTCCTGGGGAACATCGACCATTCCCTGTTCCAGTTCTACTCCAGCACCCATCCACAAATCTTTGTCCGATACACAGATGATATCATCGCTGCTGCATCTCTCTCTTGTCCGGAATTGGAAAAGTTCACCGATTTCACTTGGAATTTGAAACTCTCCATCACTTTCACCTGGTCGATCTCTGGCTCCTTACTTCCTTTCCTCAACATTCTTGCTTCCATTTCTGGGGATAGCCAGGCAACTGATATCCAGTATTAACCCACCGACTCCCACAGGTTCCTGGAGTATTCATCCTCACATCTGCTTTCCTGTTGTAGACTCAATTCCATTCCCCCAGTTCCTCAATCTCCACCGCATTGCTTCTGATGATACTAAATTCAACAAGGAAGCCTTTGAAATGTCCACCTTGTTCCTCAATCAAGGGATTCCCCATCACTGTTGACAACAGGGTCCTCAACTGAGTCTGATCCATCTCCTGCACTTCTAGCCTGCCCCTCCCCTTCCCTCTCGCAACGGAGTTTCCCTTGCACTTTCCTACTATCCCAGCAGCATTCACATGCAGAGGATCATCAGCCCACATTTCCCCCACCTCCAGCGAGATGCCCCACCTGCACATATTCACCTCTCCTTCCTTGTCCACCTTCTAGAGGGATTATTCCCTCCAGGATACACTGGTCTACTCTTTATTCACTCCCACCACAGGTCCACTTCACTTTCCCCTGCCGGAGGTATGACACATTCCCATTTAGATTAGATTAGATTAGATTACTTACAGTGTGGAAACAGGCCCTTCGGGCCAACAAGTCCACACCGCCCCGCCGAAGCGTAACCCACCCATACCCCTAGATCTACATCTACCCCTAACCTAACACTACGGGCAATTTAGCATGGCCAATTCACCTGACCTGCACATCTTTGGACTGTGGGAGGAAACCGGAGCACCCGGAGGAAACCCACGCAGACACGGGGAGAACGTGCAAACTCCACACAGTCAGTCGCCTGAGGCGGGAATTGAACCCGGGTCTCTGGTGCTGTGAGGCAGCAGTGCTAACCACTGTGCCACCGTGCCGCCCATTTACCTCCCTCCTCATCAGTATCAAAGGGCCCAACTATACCTTCGAGGTGAAGCAGCACCTTACCAACATTTCCCACAATCCAGTCTACCTCATGCGCTGCTCACAATGTGGTCTCCTCTACATTGGGGAAATGAAGGGCAGACTGGGTGACCGCTTCACAGAACATCCAAGTTGGACCGCTGCAGATGACTCTGAGCTTTCAGTTGCCTGCCAGTTTAACAGCCCATCCTGTTTCCTGACCAATATCGCTGTGTCAGGCTTGCTGCAGTGTTCCAGGCAAATTCAACGCAAGCTAAAAGAACTACACCTCATTTTCCATGTGCGGACTCTGCAGTCCTTTAGACTCAAAATCAAGTTCAATAATTTTTGGGCCTGAAATCCCCAAAGTCCTAGCCCCCTATCCATACACCAGGCCGAGTTGTCACATAGCCTTCCATTACTCACACCCTATTGTTAGCTACTAACAGTCTCCATTAAGAGCTATCCAGTCTCTTCTGCATATAAACCAACATTTTCCGTGTTACGATCAGTTCTGAGGAAGGGGCACTGGACCTGAAACGTTAACTCTGATTTCTTTGCACAGATGATGCCAGACCTGCTGAGCGATTACAGCAACTTCTGTTTTGTTTCAACATTTTCATGGCAAGGTCTCACAATGCAATACGTCATCGATATTTAGAGCCTGTCAAACATAGGAACTTTGTAATTTCTCATTTAAAATCAATAACAAATTATTCGAGATTCAACTAAGATAACAGCTTTGCTGCTATCATTCAGATCAGACACTTTGTCACAGTTCAGAAAGAAGAAAGAAATCAAAAGAGCTGGAGCGAAACTCAGTAAATCTGGCAACATCTGAACAGAGATGCAAAAAATTAACCTTTGATTCTAATAGGACTTTTCAGAACAGTGTCACATCATATTACATATGTTAATTGTGCTGCTCTCTGCAGACACATCCTCACGTTTTTTGTTTATCCAGCATTTTCTGTTTGCATTTCATGTTTCCATTATCACTTTATTGCATGTTTCTTGACAGGTCTACATGTTGACCTTGGTAATGTTTGGACAATGTGGTACTTTCATGTTTCTATTACTGTTGGTGTGTCTGTGATACCTGAATTACAGCCGAAATCTGTCTCTTCTTTAAGATCAAAAGTAAAAAGAAAATCTCAACATCTTGTAAATCTCAGGAAATCTATTTTGTTTGACAATACATTTTAGAGGCAGCTGAACTTCATGAAATAATAGCAATAGATTTTTGATGATGGAACACTTGTGTCCTTCATTGAACAAGCTTGTCTCCCCAATCTCCAAAAGCTTTCAATGCATAACATAGAATTATTACAGCAAAGGTGGTGAAAACTCAGCCCATTGTCTTTTCCAGTTTGGAATGAGCGATATTTCTACAGTCATTCTCTTGTATTGTCACCACACCCCTGTACAGTTTGTTATTAGCATCTGCTTTTAATTGCAAGCATCCTGCCAGATATGAACAACATGATCAATCTCAAACAAAAACAGACGTTGGAGGGAAAGCTCAGCAGGTCTAGCCGTATCTGTGAAGAGACATCAAAGTTAATGCTTCAGATGCGGTGACACTACTCAATCTGTATTCCCAATGATGAAATGGTGTGTATATATAATATAGTTCACTTTGTCACATTTAAAATTATCCGGTTCACTTCACATTGTCATTGAGCATTACATATCCCAAGCGTTGGCTCGTTCCTTGTTGTGAACTATATTTAATTCTATCTGACGTTAAGAGTGATGATGACTGGGGAATATCATTGTACTCCCCATGCAGTCTCTACAGCCACTATCCCCATTCCGCCCGATCTACTCGGTAAGTCTGACTTATTAATTCATAAGTCTTAATGAATAAGTTCACTTTTGGTTTTGGGCTGAGGGGAAAAAAGGTGAAAAATTATTGCTTTACAGCAAATAAAACTGCATTAAGATGTTTGTCAATTTGTATAAATTAATTACTGAAGCATATTCTATATGGAAGGTCCAACGTTTCTTTATTAGAGCAGTGAGAGGACCATTCAGAGAAGTCCACACTTCCTGTCTATGTTCAGGGCAATTGTGCCCAGTGACAGTCTGTTGGCTGGGGTTTGTTCCCGTGAAGGAGAGATCAGCACAGTAACAACATCCTGACTGTGTTTCTTTATTTTGTGGAGGGGCAGAGATTCCGGGTATGATGACGACAGCATTGCAAACGTACATCAAGGCAGGATATTCTAGCCTGCGATCAGAAAACTTCCATCATTCTCCCTCACAACTGACTTCACTCGAGGAATTGGCGATGGGAGATGTGACCAATAGCCAGCAATGTCAGAATCCAGTCCAGTCCAGTCCAGATATGTTGTGAACTGAATGTGCTGTATTGAAAGCTAGACCTGTTTGCTCAGTGACCGCGATTGATGTCAGTCTCCATGCATTGTATCTGTGTCCTATTGGTGAGGAGCTTCACTCAGTGCGCTGTCCCAGTGTAGGAGCAGATGCATCAGCTCCAACAGTAACAGACATCAGCAGCTGGAGAGACGTGGAGAGGACAGATCTGAATCTGCGAACAATCGACTGGATAATTACACAAATGGAGAGGAGGCTTTCCTTAGATCTTTTCAAAATTTCCCTTTGTAGCAAATGTCTACCTTATCGGATATTAGTGGCGCTGATTGGGCGGAGTGGAGAGTGTGTTACTCCTGGTGGAGGAGCGACGCTCCGAAATCTAGTGTGCTTCCAATTAAACCTGTTGGACTATAACCTGGTGTTGTGTGATTTTTAACTTTGTACACCCCGGTCTAACAGCGGCATCTCCAAATCATAACCTATTCTCGCTATTGTTGGTGTTCTCTACCTCTGTCCATTCATTAAGCCCATAAACAATTTTAAACTTCATTGCAATTTCTATTATCTATATTTGCCAATGAAAAAAACTTTTATCTTCAATTTCAATTGCAGTTTCCATTCATCTGAATTGCAGACCAATCCCTTACAAACATCTGAGAACAAAACTGTGCACAACCTCGAGATCTCTTATTGCCCTGAACTGATTTATGTATCTTGTTCTCTCTGTCACGAACCCTGTCGACTACCAGGTCATAATATCCCCAGTCTCCATCTCTGCGTCAGTGCTGTGGCTGAACAAACCATTGTCTGCTCGTTGGTAAAATTCAGACTTTATGTTTCAAGCTCTCTTCTGGCCACTTTTCCAGTTACAAGTATTTCAATCACAAAATTGTTCTTGTCTCAGACGTTACTTCATGATTAGGACAATGTATCAGAGTAGGAATGTCGCTGGATATAATTCAGGAGCAAAGCTTATTAAACGAAAGACATTGTTTCAAGCGATTTGTTTCAAGTCCTACCACAGCTGATGGCAGAACTAAATAAAAGTGATAAGAATTGGAATAAAAGTGAATTTCACGAAAAACAACTATAAAACCACATTTTGTCTGAACATTTTCCTGTTTCACTGATGACCTTCGGTAAAGAAATCTAATGTTACTACCCGTTCTGGGTTAAGTGTGACTTCAGACCCATATCAGTGTGCTTGACTTTCTATTGGCTTGTGGAATGTCGTCAGAGTCAGGACAATTAGTGATGTTTAACAAATGTTGCCCTGGGCAGAGATGCCGACTTCCCATGGAATAACAAATTTGAAGGTTAAACAAATTTGAAAGATGCTGGAGATCTGAAATTGCATAAATAATGCAAGGAAAAGATCAGAAAGTTCTGGGAAGCTTTTCTGAACTGAAAGCAGCTGGAAAATAGTGTGAACAATGCTGGTGACAGGGAAGTCAGCTTTGAAGGGCAGTAGGAGTGAGTTGAATCGATAGAGAAAGAGATAGACAGAAGACAAAGAGCAAACAAAGGGAATGATGATCAGCTGGGATGGAAATAAAATGTGAGAATCACCTCATTTATTTTTAACTTTTCCCATCTTCCTGAATATCACGCCCATGCTGCTACACGTATCCCCCGCTTTTCAAAAATTCGCATTTTGCCATTTCCCTTTCCGAAAAACCTCCATTACGTCCTGTTTTCACTAATCAAAAGAAATCCGTAGAGGATTTTCACTTTTAACAAGAAAATTAAATTTTCCCCACATAAATTAATGATCCCTCACTTTATACCATATCAGCTTATGAAAGGCTTTGTCGGAACACTCTACTTTCAGATACCGAGGGCAATCTCTATCTATCTAAGATCATGTTTAAAGTGATTTGATCCCACCTGTCTGTGTTCCCTGAGTGTCGTCATGTTCTTATATTTATTAGTGGGATATAGGAATCGCTGGGTGGGCCAGCATTAATTCACTTTTTTGATTGCCCTTGAGAAGACCTTGAGCATCACAGGGCACTCAGACAGAGTGAGGCACACAAGGTGACAACAACACAGGAGCAGTGCGATTCAAGATCGAATTTAGCAAGATTAACATTATTTGAAAAATTAGAGATGTCAATTCGTTAGTCTAATTACGGTAGGGAAGAAGGTGTTCCTGAGCATACTGGTCCATGTTTTCAAGTCTCTGTATCTCCTCCCTCCTGGAAGAGGTTGTGGGAGATCATTATCAGTTTGGGAGAGATATTTGATGTTGCCAGCCATTCGCTGACAATGAGAAGTATAAATGGATGGAAGGTTGTCCTCCATGATATTTATGGGCTGTGCACAAAACCGTCTGTAGTTTCTTATGGTCCTGGGAAGAGCAGTTACCGTCACACTATTATGCACGTGAATAGAATGCTTTCAGTTGCCAGTATGCAGAGCACTGGGAGAAGGCAGTTCCAAAATATTTAGATGTAAGAATTGGTTGTTCAATGGAGATCCAAGTTCTGGTTGCTGTTTTGACAACAATTGAAATTTAACCAATAAATTTAAATTATGTTTAAGATACCAAAACATAATTGAATTTATTGTATTTCTAACATCCAACCAAAGAGCCATCACATGCTTCAAAAGAATAGAGAAGCCATCACTATCACAACGAGAGAGAAAGAGATGGACATGTAGAAGGAGAGAGAGAACACAGCGAGGCAAACAGAAGGACAGTCAGTAAAACAGAGAAAGGAAACAAAACAAGAAACAAACATTCACAAGAACAGGGAGAACGGGAGATAGTAAGTTATGGGAAAGAAACAGAAGACAGATAAAAGGATAATACTAGGAAACAGACAGTGTGAGAGAAATAGTGAGATACAAAGCACACAGGGAGTGGGGATGGGGTCACAGTGTGCTGGGGGTGGTGAATGGGAGGTTCTGGGGCTGTGGACCAGAGACAGGTGGAAGTGAGCACTGTAGTAACTGGGGGAAGGGAGGTGAGGATTTACTTTGACCTTTACCAAGAAATGCAGACAAAGCATAGTAAACAATGATGTACAGAACAATGGCTATAAAATATGTTTGAGAGCCATGCAGGTTACGATGCACAGGGCGTGTGCGAGGCGAGATCAGCAGGAACAAGATCAGCATTATCTGAGATTAGGGAGTCCACTCATCAGTCTAATAACAGTCAGGAAGAAGCTGTTCCTGAACCAGCTGATCAGTGTTTTCAAGCTTCTGTACCTTTTAGTCTGAGGGAAGAGGTTGGAGGAGACCATTACTGGGGTCTGATGGGTCATTGCTAATCTTATAACAAAGAACATTCCAGCACAGAAACAGGCCATTCGGTGGTCCGAGCCTGCGCCGATCCAAATCTTCTATCTAAACCTGTCGCCTATTTTCTAAGGATCTGTATCCCTTTGTTCCCAGGCCATTCATGTATCTTTCCAGAAATATCTTAAAATAAACCACTGGTCACAGTTCTCAATTTTGCGAAACTCCCTCCCCTTACTATTCTCTGCCTCCTGTTGCCCAGTCAGTTCTTTATCCACAAGCTCGTGCATCATGTGACTTCACTTTCGCCATACCCCAACCATGGGGAAATATACCAAACGCCTTCCTGAAGTCCACGTACATGACATCTACAGTGCCTCCTTCATCAATCAACTTTGTCACTTCCTCAAACAATCTATTGATTTGGTAAGACATGACCTTCTCTGCACAAAACCATGTTGCCTATCACTGATAAGACTATTTTCATTCAAATAAGAATAATTCCAATCTCTGGACCCTGTCTTTGTGGAGTTTTTTACAATCTCCCCGTGTCTGCATTGGGAGAATTAACTCGTTTCTCTCTTCATAGTATGTTTCTATGTTTGTTTCAGGTTTCTGCCATCTGCAGTATATTTACTTGTATTTGATGGAGAATTGCTGCAAATATGACGGGTTTATTGTAAAAGTGGCACTGCACAAGGCCACTGCACAACAGGCAACAGGAAGAGATAAAGGATTATTCTGCACTGTGTCCTTCGCAGGACTAGCTTGTCTCTCCAGGCACCTGATGTCTTTATTGTGCTGAAGTCTTCATAGTGGTTCAGAGAGCTTCAGAATTAATAGAGCACTGAACGAGGCCGTTTAGCCAATTGTACAATTTGAAAACAGAGTGAACTGTGTGTGCGTGAGAGAGAGAAAAATTAACAGAGAAAAAGGAAGTGCAGAGAGATAAAAGGAATGGAGGGAAAATGAAGCGACAGAGTGAGTGAGAGCAAGGGGTGTCAGACGAGTATGAAGTTAGATCAGAAGACAGCATGAGGACAAACATATAGAAATTTTATTTAGAAATTCCCACAGACTGCAAGCCCTTTGTCTGGTGCCGTACCCTGTGAGCACCATGCTGCCATCCCAGATCATTTATCGCCAATAATTTCACAGAACCGTGTTGCTGACTGCTGAACAAGTTCCAAAATAACAATAGATTGGTTCCAGGGAGAAGATGAATTAATTTAAAAATTCTGGGCCAACTAGACAATGTGTGAGACAGGGCGAGAGAGTCTCAGTGAGGTGGATCACTGACTGGGGGGAAATCAGTACCTCAGCTGTGGGTCAGATAATGACCAATAAAGCTTGAATACCTCGTCCGTGGTTTTGTAATTCACATTTCAATTCATATAGCTCCACATCGTAAGTGAATTTTAACAGATTTGTCTCTTTGTATTTTTCATGTTTTGGTATGTGCTGAAACGCTTGTTTTTTGTCCCAGTATTTTGTGTTGAATAAACACATTTTATTGTTGTGGTTCTGTTCGCCGAGCTGGGAATTTATGTTGCAGACGTTTTGTCCCCTGTCTAAGTGATATCCTCAGTGCTTGGGAGCCTCCTGTGAAGCGCGTCTGTGATCTTTCCTCCGGCATTTATCGTGGTTTGAATCTGCCGCTTCCGGTTGTCAGTTCCAGTTGTCCATTGCAGTGGTCAGTATATTGGGTCCAGGTCGATGTGCTTATTGTTTGAATCTGTGGATGAGTGCCATTCCTCTAGGAATTCCCTGGCTGTTCTCTGTTTGGCTTGACCTATAATAGTAGTGTTCTCCCAGTCGAATTCATGTTGCTTGTTATCTGCGTATGTGGCCACGAAGGATAGCTGGTCGTGTCGTT
This sequence comes from Chiloscyllium punctatum, assembly GCF_047496795.1. Taxonomy (NCBI): domain Eukaryota; kingdom Metazoa; phylum Chordata; class Chondrichthyes; order Orectolobiformes; family Hemiscylliidae; genus Chiloscyllium; species Chiloscyllium punctatum. Next base: position 122,141 of record NW_027310067.1, read on the forward strand.
TCGTGGCGAGTTGGTGTTCATGGATGCGGATCGTTAGCTGTCTTCCTGTTTGTCCTATGTAGTGTTTTGTGAAGTCTTTCCATGGGGTTTTGTACACTACATTGGTTTTGCTCATGCTGGGTATCGGGTCCTTCGTCCTGGTGAGTTGTCTGAGAGTGGCTGTTGGTTTGTGTGCTGTTATGAGTCCGAGTGGTCGCAGTAGTCTGGCTGTCAGTTCAGAAATGTTTTTTTATGTATGGTAGTGTGGCTAGTCCTTTGGGTTGCGGAATGTCCTCGTTCCATTGTCTTTCCCCTAGGCATCTGTTGTTGAAATTGCACTGGATCATCAACGCCACACTCTCAGGAATCCGATTTACTAGAGAGGAAGAAAAGGGCAACCAACTCCCATTCCTAGACGTAATGGTACAGAGAACACCGAACGGAGAATTCACCACAAAGGTTTACAGGAAAGCCAAAAACACAGACCAAATCCTGAACTACGAAAGCAACCACCCCAACACACACAATATAAGTTGCATCGAGACACTATTCAAAAGGGCCAGAACACACTGCAGTACACCAGAACTGCAAAAAGAGGAAGAGGAACACTTATACAAGGTATTCGCCAAAAACGGATGCCCCCGCAATTTCATCAACAGATGTCTAAGGGAAAGACAATGGAACGACGACATGTCACGACCCAAAGGACTAGCCACACTACCATACATCAAGAGCATTTCCGAACTGACAACCAGACTACTGCGAACACTAGGACTCATAACAGCACACAAACCAACAGCCACTCTCAGACAACAACTCACCAGAACGAAGGACCCGATACCCAGCATGAGCAAAACCAATGTAGTGTACAAAACCCCATGCAAAGACTGCACAAAACACTACATAGGACAAAGAGGAAGACAGCTAATGATCCGCATCCATGAACACCAACTAGCCATGAAACGACACGACCAGCTATCCTGAGTAGCCACACACACAGATGACAAGCAACATGAATTCGACTGGGACAACACTACTATTATAGGACAAACCAAACAGAGAACAGTCAGGGAATTCCTAGAGGCATGGCACTCATCCACAGATTCAATCAATAAGCACATCGACCTGGACCCAATATACCGACCACTGCAATGGACAGCTGGAACTGACAACCGGAAGCGACAGATTCAAACCACTATAAATGTCGAAGGAAACATCACAGAAGCGCTTCACAGGAGGCTCCAAAGCACTGAGAATGTCACCTAGAGAGGCGATGAAACGTCTGCAACACAAATTCCCAGCTCGGCGAACAGAAATACAACAATGAGCACCCGAGCTACAAATCTTCTCACAAACTTTAAACACATTTTATTACTGAGGAAGAAATAACCTGTTCTGATGGGACAGTCTTCGTCTGAACCGTGCTGGGACCAGAGTCCAAGTGAATCCTAACCAAGGATGTCAACAGAGCTTTAAACTGATTAGGAGTGTGTGTGTGTGTGCGCGGGGTGGGGTTTCCTTATAGGGTTTAATAAGAAAAGAGGAGGTAAGAGCACAGAGCTCAAGAGAGGTTTTTAAAATCTTCAGCATAGACGCAAATAGAACAGAGTGTATGGAAAGTGTAAGCAATCAAAATTCAATCACACTGGACAAACAAATGGCAATAGAAGAGGGAACGTTAACACAAGATTGAAGGGTTATATCTGAATGCGAGCAGTATAAGGAATAGGGTATATGAGCTTGTGGCATAGATTGAAATTGGGAGGTATGACGTAATGGGCATCACAGAGAAGTGACTGCAAGGGGATCAGGATATTCAAGGACACATATCGTATCGAAAAGATAGAGAGAGTGGATTTACATTATTAATAAAAAATGAAATTTAATCAACAAAAGAAAGGAAATAAGGTCAGATGGTTTAGAATCTGCATGGTAGAATTGAGGAACCACAAAGGTAAGACAACCACAGTTGGAGACTTGCACAGGCCTCCAAAGAGTAGTCAGGAGCTGGGGCACAAGATACACCAGGAGATGGAAAAGATCTGTAGAAAAGACAACGTTACAGTGATCATGGGGGATTTCAATATGCAAGTGAAATGGGAAACCAGTTTGGTAGTGAATCGCAAGAAAAGGAATTTGAGGAATATCTACGGGATGGCTTTTTGGAGCATCATGTGGTGGAGCCCACTCGGGAACAGATGACACTGGATTTAATGACGCAGGCTAGACAAGGGAGCTTAAGGTGAAGGAAAACTTCAGAAGCATTGATCAGAACATGGTTGAATTTATTCTGAAATTTGAGAGAGAAGATAGAATCAGAGATAACAGTATTTCAGCTGAATAAAGGCAACTGGAGAGGCATAAGGGAGAAGCTGGGTAGAATTGACCGGGACAGGCGTCTAGCCGGAAAGACAGGGTAACAGCAATGGCTGGAGATTCCATGATAATTTAAAAGACACTGCAGTGATGCGTGCTGAGTAATAGAGGTATGGTACAGGGAGGATGAGGCAACCAGGGCTGACAAGGGAAGTCAGGGATTGCATATAAGCAAAAGAGCAAGCAGAGTGAAGAGCAGGTGGGAACTGGAGAATTAAGGCCAACAGAAGGCAAGAAAAAATAAATAAGGAGGGAGAACATTAAGTATGGGGCTAAGCTAACCAGTAATATAAAGGAAACTGTAAGAGATTCTTTAGATATATAAAATGCAAAAGAGACGTAAATGTGAATATGGACCACTGGAAATGATGCTGGAGAGACAGTAGTGGGAAGCAAAGAAATGGCTGAGGAATTTTGCATCAGTCTTGACGGTGGCATACACGAGTAATTACCCAAGGTTTGAAGAGAGTGAGAGGGCAGTCCTAAATACAGTGGCCATCACCAAGAAGAACATGTTAGAAAACGGAATGGCCTGAATGTGGATAACTCACCTGGACCAGATGGATTACACCCCAGCCTTGTAAGGGAGATCGCTGAAGAGTTAGTACAAGCGAAAGTGGTAATCTTTCAGGAATGACTAAAATCAGGAAAGGGCCAAGTGGCTGTATAATTGCTAACATGACACCCGGTTTAATACGGGAGTTAGGCAGAAGATGGAAAACTGCAGACTGATTTGCAGACTTGGTTGTGGGTAACATCATGGAATTCATCGTGAAGAATGGGATTTTTGAATTCTTGGAGGTCTTTGGTAAAATAGGACAGAGTCAGCATGGTTTCATCAAGGGGAGGTCATGCCTGACAAACCTGCTAGAATACATTGAGGGAGTAATGTGCAGATTTGATGAAGGAGAACCAATAGATGTTATCCATCTGCACCTCAAGAATCATTTGACAAGGTGTCATGCATGAGGCTATTGAGAATGATATGCGTCCATGGTGTTAGAGACAAGGTGGAAGTTGAAGTTTGGCTGTCTGACAGAAAGCAGAGAGTGTGGATTAAAGTGTCCTTCTCAGGATGGCAGCCAGTGACAAGTGGTGTTCCTCAAGACTCAGTTTTGGGACCACAACTTTTCACTTTGTGCATTCATTATCTATATGATGGAACTGAGGGCATTTGGGTTAAGCTTTCAAACTGTGCAAAGAGAGATATAGGGACAGGTAGCATTGAAGAGGTGGTTTGGCTGCAGGAGGGTGCTCTGGCGCATCTCCTCAACTGCCCAAAACTTCAGCCTTGAGCTTCACCCTTCCAACTACAACAAGTTAGAACCTCTCTGGTGCTGGTCTTCCATCCCACCAACCTCAGGATACAACGCATCATCCTCCACCATTTCTGCCACCAACAGTCAGACTCCACCACCAGAGATATACTTCCCTCCCTACCCCTATCATCATACTGCTGAGACCATTCCCTCACAGCTCCCTCATCAGGTCCACGCAACCCCAACAAGCCACCTTCCACTCCCGGCACTTTCCCTTGCCACTACAACAGGTATGAAACCTGTGCCAACACCTCCCTCCTCACCTCCACCCAAGGCCCCAAAGGATCCTTCCACATCAGTCAGATAACATCCTGTGCATGCAAATACCTCTTCTAATGTGTCCATTGCTCCTGGTCTCCACTACATTGGCGAGAGAAGACGTCGACTTGCAGAATAGTTCAGGGAACACTCAGACACACACACCCAACAACCCTCCTGACCTGTGGCTGAATACTTCAACTCCCCCTCCGTCTCCGCCAAGGCTTTGCAGGTTTGTGGCCTCATCCACTGTCAAATTCTAGCCACCTGACGTCTGAAGGAAGAACGCATCATCTTCTGCCTTGGGACCCTTCCAACACACGGTATCAAGGACAATCTTACCAGTTTCCTCATCTCCCCTCCACCTTATCCCAGATCAAACCCTCCAACTCAGAACCGCCCTCTTGAACTGTCCTACCTGTCCATCTTCCTTCCCATCTAGCCACTCCACCTTCCACTCTGAACTATCACAACCCACCTTCATCTAGCTGTCACCTTCCAAGCGACCTTCCTCCCAGCACCAGCCCCTCCCATTTATCTCTCTGGCACCTTCCGCCCACCCCACATTCCTGATGAAGGCTTTATGCCTGAAACGTCAAATCTCCTGCTCCTCGGATGCTTCCTGCCAGGCTGTACTTTTCTATGACCACACTTTTTGACTCTGATCTCCAGCATCTGCGGTCCTCACTTTCACCTGCTGAAGGATTTTCACAGGTTCAGAGAGTGAACAAAGAAGTGGCAGAGGTAGTACAATGTGGAAAAGTGTGGAAAAGCATTTTACCAGGATGAATAGAGGCATAGACTATTTTATAAATAGCAAGCAAATTCAGAAATCTGAAGTGCAAAAAGACTAGGGCGTTCTAGTCCAGGAGTCTTGAAAGGTAAATTTGCAGTTTGTCAGTAGTTAGGCAGGCAAATACAATGATGGCATTTATTTCAAGAAGGCTTCAATATAAAACCAGGGATGTACTTCTAAGGCTCTACAAGGCTTTGGTCAGGCTACATTTGGATTATTTTGCGCAGCTTTGGGTCCCATATCTCAGGAAGGATGTACTGGTCCTGGAGCGTTATCAGACGAGATTCACAAGAATGGTGCCAGGAATGAAAAGCTTAACATATGAAGAATATTTGAGGGCTCTGGGTCTGTATTTGATAGAGTTCAGAAAGATGTTAGGAGGTCTAATTGAAACTTACAGAATACTGCATGCCGTGGGACAGAGTGGATTTTGGGAAGAGATATCCAATGGTAGGAGAGACGAGTACCCAAAGGGACAGAGTAAAGAGAAGATCTTTTCAAACAGAGATAAAGAGAAACATCTCCAGCCAGACAGTGGTGAATCTATGGAATTCACTGCCACAGAGGCCACCGAGGGCTGTCGAGTCCAGATCATTGCGTACATTTAAGAGTGAGACAGATAGGTTCTTGACTGTAAAGGGGATCAAGGATTACAGGTAGAAAGCGGGAGAATGGGGTTGAGAAGCTAAACAGCCATCATTGAATGGTGAAGCAGGCTCAAGGGGCCTAATGTCCAAATTTCTGCTCCAATATCTTCTGGTTGTATGGTTAATATTGGCTCTCCTCATTCCTCATTGGAGCTGTATCCTGAAATTTGATCTTCAAATGATTTACAAAGAGTAACGTTTCACTAGTGATGAGTGGGAAATATCATGTTTCCTCACTCTAGTCTCAGCAGCCATGTCCCCAATATCATAATCACACTGCAATTGAAATCCAATGGAAAATAATCACAGTTGATTGACATCGATAACATGAACAGCATGACCCTCACCTGCCCTCTCTGATTCTCGAATACTCATCTGAATTGTGTGTCACATCATATTCTCTGTTGACATATTCATGTCAGTTGTCCTTTCTCACTCATGTTATCGTAGGCACATTTTCCTGTCAGATTCTGGACTAGAAAAGTTCTCTCCATATTTTACTGACATTATAATCACTGATCAGTAGTTGCAGATTGTATGTTTCCATTTATAAACGGAGAAACTTGTTTATGTTCTGACAATCCTTTGTCATTATTACCATATCCAAGGCAGATTGAATGATTGCACGCAATCAATCTACCATCTCCAATATTCCGTCCCTCAGTCACTCCCACATATCTCATGCCAAATGTATAAATTTTATATGTTCTTTAGAATTTTAATAAAATCAATGTTAAATTGAAAGGGGTTAACTGGAGCTATTTGTTCAGTGACTGTGATTAATGTCAATCTCCGTGGATCCTAATTATCCCAGTGGAGAGTTTCCATCGTTGAATGATAAGTGGGCTCTTTTCAGTGTGTTATCCCATAGTATGAGAAGGAGCATCACTGACAGCACTAACAGGGATCATCAGCTCGAGAGAGAAGGGGAGTAGAAATCAGAATCTGAGAACATTAGACTGGAAAGTTAGAATAATGGTTCAGAATGTGAGGACCTTGGATTGAAATGTTCCAGTAGTGGATCAGAATCTAAGATTAGTAAACTGGAATGGTACAACAATGGATCAGAATCTGAGATCATTAGACTGGAATGGTTCTACAATCTATCAGAATCGGAGAATATTAGACTGAAATATTACAATAACAGTCAGGAGTTTATCCTTGGGTCTTTACTACCTTTCTCAGCCTTGGATATCATTAGCATCACGGATCCAGGATATCCTTTGGATTATTCAAGGTGGTTACTATCCCATCCTCGCTATCGTTGGTGTACCTGGTAAGTCATTATATTTGTCTACTAAACTGGGTTGAACTGAATTTCTGCTCATGATATATAAAATTTGAAAATTGCAAGACAATGTCTTCAGTTACAAACAAAACCTCCTTTCCTTATATTAATCAGTGTCAAACTACTATTTCTAAATTACTCACTGATATGCAAGAAGGAACCAGACTGTTCTCAAACTCCATAACCCATTTTGTCCTTCACAAATTTACATCTCCATCTCCTCCCCACGCACGAATCCTGTCCAATATCACCGTCATGATACTCCAGTCCCGTCTCAGTCTCATTGCAACTTCTGAATAAACCAGAATTTGTGCCTTTGTTTAACAGTTTCAAGTTCCTTCTAACCATATGTCCATCACTAAAAAAATTGCTCTGAGGATGTTTAACTTGTTCTCTGTACATACGGGACGACAGTTTATGGTGTTCAAGACTCATACTCTAGAGCCACAGAATGATAGTCTGTTGAAATCTCATGAGGGAAATTAAAATCAACAATTTTCATTTGCCATAAAAGCCCATCTGCTTGCCCCAAGTCCTTAAGCGAAGTCAATGGGTCATTCTTCTCTCGTCAGGTTTCAGTGTGACTTCTGTGAGGAACATGTGGGTGTTCTGCACCTTTAACAGAATTAAAAGCCAGCAATAACTACCTGACAGCACCAAGTCTTCCGAAAAATAGATTTAATGTAACATTTGGTCGATTAGTTTATTTTCTCAAGACAAAAACAAATTCAGCCAAACTGTTTAAGTTATAACCCAAAGTGCCCACCTCCAATCAAGTGTGAATTTAGTATATTGATAATCTTAAAAGCCAATGACACAGTCCAATGGTTTGGGGGTACAAGACCGCGGGAAATTGACAGTTGAGAGGAGATCTGCCAAGTTACCAGCATGCAAAGACTGCCTGAAAAATAGTTTTCCTCTCGGTAACTTTATTGATTAGTAACTTGGAAAAGCAGAATCTCAAAGAAGAAAAGAAGACAGGAATATGGAGAAGAACCGACAGCTTCTCGGTTTTGAGATAAGAAGTTTTGTTTTGTAAATCTTAATTAGGAGTCTAATCGAACTAATATAGTGGGGGGGGGGAGATACAATATAGCTTAGAGGAAGAAGCTGTAAATATTCATTCATCTATTATTCCCTGTTATGCTTTAAGAAATAAAGTTGTTAATTTTTACTTCAAATAGTTATGGACTCTAGAATTATTATGGATTAGTGCAGTGGATAAATCATTTCCCTGTTGTTGGTTTTACATTAAGCAGGAGAATGTATCCTGTGTTGTAACACTACAATCCCACAGGAATGTGCTTTTCTCTTTACTGTCCTGTGGAACAGCTGAACCAAACATTCAGTTCAAGATCGGCATAACATGCTGCCCTGACCAGGGCTGCATACATCCTGTGAGAGAAGAACAGAAGTAAAGATAGCTCCCTTCCTCTGCCTGTTTCCCGTATTCCTATAGCTCATTTCTATTCAGGTCGGTGTCATTCCCTATTTTAGGTGTATTCAATCTCATTGAAATTCTCCCCGAGAGTGATTCACATCTCCATACGCATCTCTGGTGTTGGCTTTCTTGATGCTGACGTACAGATGTAAGGAACTTATACATTCCATGTCAGTCGTAGTGCATAGAGAAAGAATGGCTTTTTGTGGCACAGGAAAGAAACGGCGATGTCTAAGTGAGAGAAAATGATTATTGCGATCATCCCTGAGAGTGTTGTTGAGGCAGTATTTGGGGTACAGTGGATAGACTTTCTCTCAAGTTTCACCAGACTAATCCCTGGGATGATGGCACCATGAGCAGTGAGTGAAGCTCAGTGAGAGAATAAGAGATGATTGTATTGAACCTGAAGGGGGATGGACAGTCACTCATGATGTTCTAAACAGGCACTGATACAATGATAAATTCCATGGCTTTTATTAACTCAGGTTAAGTGATTCTCAATAGGTTAAGAGCCTCCGAGGACATTCCCCTCATCCCACCCCCACTCCATATGTTGATTGAGAGAGACAGAGGGTCAGTCTTTGAATTAATTCTCCCCACATTAATGCAGTGCATTTAGGGTGTGATCCTGCATTAAACGTCATGTTATCCACAATCCCGACAACAGCCACAATACCTTCATTCTAAAACAGTTAACTATTCCCACCAGCTTCTGACATCCATGGAGGACATGGGCCTGTCTTCTCAGAGATGGAAGATGCCTCTCTGAGATTTCAGACAAAGCATCTGGCTACCTTCCTCACTGGCAGCAAACCATATTAAAGTTTCAAGTGTCCCACAGGTAATGGAGCCATGAAGAACATCGTGGATCCGTCTCAGAGTGCATTCTCTGCTCCATTGATTTGTCAGGTTGGAGCATCAATGACACCCTCCTGTTCCTGTATAAGTGTCTCGAGGGGCTGAATGGCCTCCTCCATGTCCCATGGAACAGGTTCATGGGTCGGACTTCGCCCTGCCTGCTCCTGTTTAACAGCTTGATGTGGTAATCAGACCCCTTCTCTTCCTGTGGAACAGGCAGGAGGATTGAATCGGCTATTCCTCTCTTTGTTCAGTAGTTTCGATGGGCTGAATGGCTTCCACATATCTGTTTCTAATGTGCCTGAGATGCTGAATGAGCTCTTCATTTAACTGTGGAAATGTAGAGTGTCTGGCCTTGCTGTTACATGAATGTTACCGACACTTTAACAGCACAAACCTGAATGCTGTCCAGGTCTTACTGCACATGGACACAGACTGTTTCAGGAGCTGAGGTGTGGCACATTGTTCTGAACATTGGGTGGTCTTCAGTGACCATCCCCATTTCTGATCTTATGAAGGTTTTTGTTTTGAGGCAGCTACCCTGAGGATCTCCTGCAGAGATGTCCCAGGACTGAAAGGATTGTCGGTCACCGACCATAAACATCTTTCTCTGTGCTCTGAAAGACGCCAAACCAGTGGGGTGGGTATACCTAATTCCCATTAATCGCAAATAATTAGGTGGTCCTGATGTCATCCACAGTAAAATGCTACCTTGTCATCAAGGCCATTCACTCTTTCCTGAGCCCCTGTGTTCACCTCTTGTTCACATCAATAGATGGTGGTGTCTGTATTGGGAGTGTTTTCCTCTCATAGAGGGTAATCAATGCCAGGAATTATCTGGGCTAGATAGTGAGGGGAGTTACATCACGGAAAGTATTCAAAGAGGTGGTACATGAATTTTTTGGCCTGTCAGAGTGCTAAAGGGTGTGAAGAATTGGACATTAAAGACCAGTTATTGATAACAGTAAGTCAGCCATGATGGTATACAATAGGTTGATCATCCGAGTCACCTAATCTTGCTTCTTATGTTCTCATATTCTGTAATTATAAAGTTAATAATTGTAATTTTCCTGAACGTTCTGTTATTGAATGTTGCAGTCACAGAGAGTAAAGTATTTTGTGAGTCATCTCAGGGTGAGGTATGGTGGCTGTATTCACAGTGAATCTGAGTCTCCAACATGACCAACAAATGAAGCACAAATTGCAGAGAGGAGATACTATGTTAAGAAACCAGAGCTGTCTTTCGAAACCAGCCTAGTTTTCCAAATAACATTTTCCAACCCACACCAAACCGTGTGTGACAGTCTTGAGGATGACATCCTGTGTTCCAGTGGACCAGGTATTTGGAGCAGGTGGCCTCCATCTGCGAATATCAGGAGCTGTGAGGAGCTGAATAGAACATAGGCACATAGGACTGAGCAGCAGGAGTGGGCTATTAGACACTTTGTCACCGCTTCACCACTCACAAATTCCATGGGTGATGTGCATGTAGTCTCAAAAGCATTTTTCTGTCTGTATGCCATTTGTCTGCATTCACTTGTCTGTCAAATGTCACCAAATATAATTTTGAATAAATGCAAGCATCCAGCACCACAAACTTCTGGGGAAGGGAATTTCCACTTGAACAGCTCTTTGAAAATTTCTCATTTGTGTTTCAACCAATGTTGGAAGGTCACTCCGTCCTTTTCCAGTCCCACTCCTCCACTGGTTACACCAATCTTAAATGGAACCATTTTTATGATCTGACCAATGATGTAGGTCTCAGAGTAGGTCGTTTTCTAGAAAAGTGTGAGACACAGAACGTTGGACTCATAACAAATGGTAAAATGATAGAGTGCCCCAAACGTTATTCTGCCTTTGAAGTTATTCTGCTCACACAAGTTACTGGTAGTGGGGTTTCACTCTGGAACAGTTGAATTTGGCTGACTTCCCTTTGTTTCAGGCAGTGGAGAGATTCTAGTGAATTCTCACCAGAAATCCTTCACAAGTGGTAAAGATAACACAGGGATTTTATGGTCTCACACTTTGCTATCGGATGGAACAACGGAAAAGAGAGAGATCAATAGGCTGCTGCTTCTCAGGCGGGGGACATTTTTCTCCCTCTCTGTGTTGAAACATACGATAATGTCAACTGAACACCAAACTGGACCAGGTGTGCTCTTCTGGAACATTCTCTGGAAAACCCGATTATAGATTATATGCAAGTGCATTTGTTTCAATCGCAAAAAAGTCCCCACTTTATAATTTGAAGACATGCTTACATGTGTCTGTGTAATTTGTAAATATTGGTAGGTGTCTTCATAGTATGTGTGTTAATATAAATGCATCTTTTTCTTAAAATTTATTCTCTAGCTTTAGTCTCCCTGACAAGAGATAATGTGCATCCAGTTGATACACTCTTCAGAACGTCATGGATGGTTGAATTCTATTTCTCAGCTAAGATCAAAATTGATAATCCCCGATAACAAAAGGCCGGCATTCCAGGAATGAGTAAAAGGAAACCTCTTTGAAAATCTTCGAAAAGAATTAAATCCTTTCATTTTAGTTTCGCGGATCAAAACAGCACACAGTGCATCAAATGTGGTCACAGCAATGCCCTCGTACCGATGCAGTTAAACATTCCTGCGATTAATCCTGATACCTTTTGCCAAAAACAGATTCATTCCACTTACCTTCCATATCACTTGCTGCATCTGCAGACTGACTTCATATGATTCATGTCCCAGGAACATAGAAACCGCCTGAATCACAGAGTTCTGCAAGCGCTCTGCATTTACATTGTTTACCACTGTTTTATTCTTCATGCCAAAATACACAACCTACCTTATGCTATTTCTGCTGAAGGTTTGCTCACTAACCTTCCCTGTCTGTTACACATTGCAGACTCACTACCTTCATTTGATGACACATTGAATAACCATCTTGGATTACGAGCTAATTGAGCTCCAAACAATTCCCTCCCCTTCCTCCAGATCTTGGATACAAATTGTTGATCATTGATGACCCTACAGTGATCTCTGAGGCACTCCATCAGTTACAGCTTTGCAGCCTGAAAATAAACATTTGTCTCTACTCTCTATTTCCTGTTAGCGACTGATCTTTGCTGGACAGGAGAGTCAATGTTCCCTGCTCCTGGGTAGCCGTTCAGGCGGGTTGAATGGTCTCCTGCTGGGCTGTGTAATGTACTCAACGAGCTGAATGACTTCATTCTATATTGCTCTGCATTTCCTTAGAGTGACAGAATGGTCTCCTCCTGTCTCATTGTATCGATCCTGTCTGATTGAATGGGGTGGTCCCCTACCATGTAATAGCCTCGAGGGTGGATTGAGGGAACAACACACGGGGTAGGGGTAACAGTTGGTCATTTGCCTGCACCATTTAGAATGCTCATGGCTGATCCGAGTGTGTCTGTCCATCCGTCTCCTGTCTGTTCCCAATAAACATTGACTCTCCTGCCCAACACAGATCAGTCGAGCGCAGACTTATACACTTATACACTTAATGGCAAGGTCCTCGGGACTGTAGCTGAACAAAGAAACCTTGGAGTGTAGCTTCATACCTCTTTGAAAGTGGAGTCGCAGGTAGATAGGATAGTGAAGAAGGCGTTTGGTATGCTTTCCTTTACTGCTCGAGTATTGAGTACAGGAGTTGGGAGGTCATGTTGCTGCTGTACAGGACATTGTTGAGGCCATTGTTGGAATATTGCGTGCAATTCTGTTCTCGCTCCTATCAGAAAGATGTTGTGAAGCTTGAATGAGTTCAGAAAAGATTTACGAAGATTTTACCAGGGTTAGAGGATTTTAGCTACAGGAAGAGGCTGAACAGGCTGGGGCTGTTTTAAATGGAGCATCGGAGGCTGAGGGGTGACTTTATAGAGGTTTACAAAATTATGAGGGGCATGGATAATTTAAATAGGCAAAGTCTTTTCCCTTGTGTCGGGGAGTCCAGAACTAGAGGGAATAGGTTTAGTATGAGAGGGGAAAGATACAAAAGAGACCTAAGGGGCAACAGTTTTCACCCAGTGGGTGTACTTCTATGGAATGAGCTGCCAGAGGAAGTGGTGGAGGCTGGGACAATTGCAACATTTGAGAGGCATTTGGGATGGGTATACGAATTGGAAGGGTTTGGAGGTGTATGGGCCAGTTGCCGGCAGGGGGGACAAGATTGGGTTGAGATATCTGGTCGGCATGGACGGGTTGGACTGAAAAGTCTGTTTCCATGCTGCACATCTCTATGACTCTATAAACGAGTCTTCACTGCTCCCTGAGGATGAGGACACCACAGGTAGCACAACACTAAAGTGAAAGGTACGTCCTTATTTCTTTGTGGAACCTGTTATTTTAAAACTTTATTAACTGAACATCAAATCACCACCTCTTTGCAGAACTAAGGACAGAATAATTAGGAATAAACATAAACCATTCCGGACTCCAAACCTGTCCAACATTCCCACTGAACCTTTCCAATCGAATATGTATCAAACCCAGTCTCTGCTGCTGTCTCAGGAAGAGAATACCTGTTAGCATAGCACCACATGAAAAAAAGGAGCAGAATGAGGCCATTCGGCCCATCTAGTCTGATCTGCCATTCAATAATTTCTTTTCTGTTCCTCAACCTCATTCTCCTGCCTTCCCCCAAGAATCCTTGATCCCGTTATAAAACAAAAACTTATCAATTTGTATCTGTGTCGACGTGTGCATATGTTTGTCCATCTGCTTGTCATCTGGGTATTTGTGCTTCTACGTTTGTCTTTCTGTGTATCAGCCTGTGTGTTTTTATCTATGTTTGTGTCTATTTGTGTGTGACTCGATATGTCTGCGTGTGTTTCTACGTGTGTGTATGTCTATTCCCTTGTATGTATTGTGTTTGTTCGTATAATGGGGTGATACCAATAATTCTGTGTATTTCTGTGTCTGCATCTCTGTGCAGGGAGGTAACTGTATTTGGGGGTGGGGGGTGTGGGAGTTAAATGACTGTCGTTTGAAATGCCAGTGTGTTTACAGTGAGAATTGTCTTTCACTGAGCACTGCTCTTTAATCGGTCAGTGGGACATGGATGTTTCAGAAATTTCACGCGAGGCATCCCAGTCTGCTTCATCTTGTACTAGGTTCCTCCCACATGGCGGGTGTGGGGGAGGGGTGAGGGAATGGATATTGGGCACTCCACCACCCGGCTTGGCCATTTCTGTCCTATTCCAGACTTTTTCTCTTGGAATAGAAGAAAGGGATGGATGGAGTGAGGGCAGGAGTGGATGGCCTTGCTGTTAGTGCTGGTGGAGGTGTATCTGGGAGGAATTGTGAGTCGTCCGGAATGAGACAGTCGACAGTTTTGAATCCATATAGTATTATTAATGTGTGGGCGTATTGCGTAGTTGACGGAAAAAGTTTGGGAAGGAAATTGCTGAATTCAATAGTGAGTGCGGTAGTGCCTGAGCCTTATTTGGAGATAGAGCATGAGGATTTTCTGGGGGTAGGTGCTATAACAGATATACAGAGAGGGTGACGGAGCAGAGAGAATTCAGTGACCATTATCCTGAGACAGCTGGGAGGATATTGATGCTTGTCCTGTATTGTTGGAGATATCTTTAGATCATCTCAGCGTCAAGGTGAGCCTCCCCGAATGTCCTTTCCAAGTCTATCACTAATAATGACACAGACCTGTCCCTCCCAGTCTACGGAATCAGTTTATGTAAAACTTACAAAGAGCAAGGCACAGCAAATATTGGTGTGTTATATATCGGTTGCAGAAAATCTGAACATCATATGCTCTGGGAATTAGATATGCAAGTATCAAGGATACCACAGTTTTGTAGGATGTTCTAAAATTGCATCTAAACTGTATTAACTAAGTGACTGCTTATGCTGTGCAAAATAAATTCTGTACGTGTATGTGAGGTGGGTTGAAGAGTATGTTGTGAAGCAAACTATAGAGCAGTTTATTTTGGGTTTGTTGTGTGATCAGAACGAAGAGTTAATGACCTTGCTCTGAATCAGCTTTGAAGGAACAGAGACATTAATAAGGTGCATTTTACACGGTGTCTGCATGAATATAGAATGCTTGAACGTTCTGGTTAAAAATCATGGTAACCTGGAGGCTAAAGGGTCAAGTTCCCTCCAGTGAATTGGGAAAGTACAATATAACATACAGTGGGAGGCAAGCCATGTTTGTTGGAGTCATAGAGTCAGGCAACACAGAGACAGGCCCTTCAGCCCAAACACATCCATTCCCACCAAACTGTCCATCCACGCTAACCCAATTTCCCTGCTGTTGTCCTGTATCTTTCTAATCCTTTCCTGTACATGTATTTGTACAAATGCCTTTTAAATGTTGCGAATGTGCCCGCCTCAAACTCTTCCACTGGCACATCATTCCATATGCGTATCACCCCTGTGTGAAAAGCAGTTGGTCCTCAGGTTCCCTTTTATTGTTTCCCCTCTGACCTTAACCTGATGCCCTCTTGTCCATGATTGCCTAACCCTGGAAAAAGGAACTGAGTGCATTCACTCTGTCCGTCCTTCCCATGATCTTATACACTTCTCTCAGATTCCCCCTCAGCCTCATACATCTTAAGTAAAAAGTCCTAACTTGTCCAACCTCGCCCAATAACTCAAACCATTGAGATCTTTGCAACATTCTTGTAAATTTCTTCTGCACTCTTTCCAGTTTAATACCATCCTTCCCATAGCAAAGTGAACACAGCTGAACATAACGCTCCCAGTATGGCCTCACCAACATCCTGTATAATTGCAACGTAAATATACACTGATGAAAGCCAGTGTGCCAAAAGCTTTCTTCACTGCCCTGTCTACCTCTGAATCAAATTTCAGAGAACCATGCACATGAATTCCAAGGTCCCTCTGTTCCACTACACTCCTTTGGACCCAACCATTCAACATGAAATTCCTACCTTGATTTGACTTTCTTAAATGCATGAACTTACACTGATCTATATTAAAATCCATTTGCCATTTCTCAGCCACTTCTCCAGCTGATCAAGGTACTGCTGTATTTTCTGAAATTTCTGATAACCTTCCTCAGTCTCCATGATGCTGCCTATTTTAGTGTTGTCTTCAAACTTACAAATCTGCCTGTTCATTCTCATCTAAACCACAGATATATGTAATATGTAGTGGGCGAAGCAGTAACCCGTGAGGCTTTCCATTAATCACAGGCCTCCAGGCTGACAAGCATCCTTCCACTATTACCCTCTGCTTCCCACCAACAAGGCAATTTTGCATCTAATTTGGCAGCTTCTCCCCAATTTCATGCGATCTAACCTTCCAGAGCAGTGTACAATTTGGAAGCTTATTGAAGGCCTTACTGGAATCCATTAAGACTGCATACACCATCCTGCCCTCCTCAACGTTGCTAGTCACTTAATCAAAGAATTTGAACAAATTTGTGAGCCATGATCTCCCATGCACAAAGCCGTGCTGAGTTTGATGTTGGGCTTTTCCCCTAAATGTTGGTTTTCCTGTTCCTCGGATGCTGCTTGGTCTGCTGTGCTTTTCTAGCACCACTCTAATCTTGCTCCTAATCAAACCATGTATTTCCAATTGCATTTATATCTTATCTCTCAGAACCTGTTCAAGTAAATTACCTACAACAGATTTTACATTTACTGGTCTATAGCTCCCGCGTTTTTCTTTGTAGCCCTTCTTGAGTAAGGACACAGCATTCGCTGTCCTTTAGTCCTTCGTGACTTCGCCCGTTGGCCAGCGATGATACAAAAATATCAGCCAGGGCTCCAGCAATTCCTTCTATGTCCTCCTGCAGTGTTCCTGAATATATCTGGTCTGGACGAGGAAATTTATAGAAATATTGCAAAGTCTTTTTATTTCAGGTACAAACACCAAAGAACGGAAAAGTGACACAATGATGTTGAACATAACAAATTCGAAAATGTATTAACCATAGGAAATGGTTTCAGAAGAATTTCAGTCATTGTGGAAACCTGAGAATTCTCAGAAATTCACGATCCAGAAACAAGGGCCATGAAACTGATAAGGAAATCAAAAACAGAACATGAATGCTAACAAACAGGAACAAAAACACTGCATAAATCTACAATGTGTATTTCAAAGGAAACAAAGTGAAAGCAAGGTCAAATATGGAAATTGGTAATTGGGAGAGGAGAGTTTATTGTGAAGAACAGGGAAATGGGCAAGAAAATAATCAGCTGCTTTGTATCTGTCTTCAAGGAGGAAGATCCATAAAATCAGCCAGTAATACCATATGATCATGTAGCGCTTGTGAAACTGAAGACAAAAAGTCAATTTATATCAGTAACAAGGTAGTATTTGAAAGTGTAACTGGATTGAGCATTGCTCAGCCTGACAAACCTGATGTACTTCATATTAAATTGTCAGACATAACTCATCAACAGATGTATTAATTGCACTGTCGATGACTGTGTATTATTTTCCTGTGCATTCTGCAGAGGCCACAAGCCATTCCGGATAAATGGAAGTTATTAAACATGGTCCAAGCAATATAGATTAATAGAAGGGATCCAAGCATCTATCAAGGGAAGAAGACATAGTTTGGAGAATTGTCGAACAATTAACTTGATATCTGCAGGAAAACTGTTGGAATCTATTATGCATCATGTGATAATGGATATTTAGAAATTAATAGGATCAATGGAGAGAATCCACATGTATTTCTGGCAGATGTCTAACTCGATGTGCTGTTAGTTGTTAGACCCCATCTACCACCCCCTGAGAAAAGGAACAGAAAGTGACTTCGCCACAGGAAATGACATCAACAACCCAAAGAAACCCTTAAAAAGAAAGCAGGAATGTGCAGCATCGCTTCGCTAGAGGTCCACAGAAGATGTTACCGAGTAAGGTAAGGAAACGTCGGGAAATGAACCTGCCAGCTCAGCGAGCA
This sequence comes from Chiloscyllium punctatum, assembly GCF_047496795.1. Lineage (NCBI taxonomy): Eukaryota > Metazoa > Chordata > Chondrichthyes > Orectolobiformes > Hemiscylliidae > Chiloscyllium > Chiloscyllium punctatum. The sequence goes on from NW_027310067.1 coordinate 139,995, forward strand.
AACCTGCATCCATTATGGACAGTATTGGTGACCCAATCTGAGAAAGAATATACTGAGCACAATAAAATTGCAATGGACGTTGTCCAGATTAATCTCACAGATGGCGAGATTGTCGGATGAGGAAACTCGGCCAATGTTCTCCAGTGTTTCAAAGAATGAGAAGTGGGTCACAGTGAGATTTACAAAATTCACAAAACATATAACAAATGGGAAATTAGCAGGACGCTTCCCTGGCTTCCCAATCCAAATTCAAGGCAAATAATGGCAAGATAAGGGATTGGCCACTTAAGACTGTAACTTTGAGGAAATTCATCACTCGGTGAGAACTGCCTAAAACAGGGTCATAGAAAACTGCTGGCAGGGTAAGAGTAAGGAAAATCTCCAGATATTCTGCAAGTGTGTCAAGCGGAAATGAATAACAAGGGAACAGGAACGAGTCATTAATGACTTGCCAAGTTGCATCCAAATCATCTTAGTGTTAGGAGACAGAGGGTAGTGGTTGAAGGCTGTTTGTGTGACTCGAGACCGATGTCCAATGGTGTATCACAGGGATCAGTGCAGTGATTCGGAGATGCTGGTGTTGGACTGGGGTGAACAAACCTAAAAATCACATAACACCAAACAATAGTCCAGCAAGTTTATTCAAAGGCACAAGCTTTCAAAGCTCACAACCACCTAATGAAGAAGCAGCGCTTCGAAGTTAGTGCCTACAAATAAACCAGTTTTACAGTAACCTGGTGTTGTGTGATCGTTATCCTTATTATTAGTGGTATTCATAAATGATGCAGCTGTGAATATAGGCGGGGGTGCTGGGAGTGTGACAACTAAGTTTGTGTTTGATACAAAGATTGGCCGGGTGGTTGGCAGTGAGGAGGAAGGTCTTATGTTGCAGGAAGATACAGATGGAAGGTCAGATGGGCAGAACAATGTCAGATGTAATGTAACCTTGATAAATATGATGTGATACACTTTGGATGAAGGAACTGGACAGGGAGTACTCAATGAATGGCAGCACGCGAGGAAGCTCAGAGGGTGTTTCTCCACATTTTCCTGAATGTGACTAAATACGTTAATGCACAATTTTGAGAAAGCATAAGGGACCATAAACGTAATCTTTATTCATCAAGGCATAGATTATAAGAGCTATGCGGGACTTTGGTTTGGCCAAGATGGAGTACTGTGTGTAGTTCTGGGAACCACATTACGGGAAGGATGTGATTGTAGTGCAAGGGGCTCAGAGGAGATTCACCAGGATGCTCCCAGGGATGGAGCATATCAGCTTTGGAGAGAGGATGGATAACCTCAGGTTGTTTAGTTTGGAGCAGAGAAGGCTGAGGGGACCGTGATTCAGAAGGATAGGATTCTAAGGGGCATGGACAGGGTGGATAGACTGCAGCTGTTCCTTTTAGTCAAAGGGCCAAGAACAATGCAGCACATTTTAAAGTGAAGGGAATTGAGGTTTGTTTCTCATCCAGAGTGTGTTGGGGTCAGGAATGCCCTTCCTGAGAGAGAAGTTGTCATGGTAACTTCACAACCATTAGAAAATACACCGCTGTGCACTTGAAATGCCATATGATTCACGGCCACGGGATTTGTGTCCGAAAATGGGACTAATGTAGACCGTGCTGTATTGTTGATGGTACAAAGTCTGTGCTTCTGTGTTTGTATGGCTGTGGAATGTCAATCATTGAGTAGTTTAAGATACGAATTGATTGGTTTCTGAAGAGTATATTAACAAGGATTTTAAGATTGAACTTGTAATATCTTCTGAAAATATGTCAATGGCAAAATTAAGTGGAAAAATGTGCAGCTTTCTGACAGTCTGATACCAGAGAATTGAGGACCGGGAAAAGGCAGAACTATGGAGCAAATACTTTAGTTATGTCTTCACAGAAGAAAACAAAACAAAAAAGAAAACTTCCCAACAATCCTAGTGAACATTAGTCTGTTGAGAAAAAAGGAATAGAATGAAATTAGCAACCAAACAGTCTTAGAGGAAGTATTGGAACTGAAAGTAATGAGCACAGATAAAGTCAACCGAGATTGATCAAATGGGAATCATATTTGTGAAAGTGACGTTGAGCATAATTATGGAGAAGCAATCAATGAAATATGATTGTATTTTCAGAAAGATTTTTGATAAAGCCCCAAGCCTATTATGCAAATTCAAATCCTCTGGGACTGGGACTAATATGGTTTTAGAATGGGAGAGCGGGCAGGAAGCAGTGAGTAGGAATAAAACAATGGGTTTATTTGAAAGGAAGGCTTGGAGGATATAGCAAGGATCGGGGTTTGGGCTCCAGGTATTCCCAATACACAACATATATTTTATTGAGTGGATCAAATTCAATATTTCCAAGTTTGCTGATGGCACTAAACAATATCGGATTGTGAGTGGGTGAGCAGGATGTCCAAAAAACTGCAAGGTGATTCCGACAAGTGGAGTGTCTGGGTAAATACATGGCAGATGGAGAGCAATGGGGGATGGGGGATATGATCTATGGGAGATATATGATATTGTGACCTTTGATGGTAAAAACAGAACGGGAGCCTATCATTTGAAAAGGGATTGTTTGAAAAATGTTGATCTATAAATGAACTTAAGCTGCATTTTTGTTTCCTTCTGTGCAACCCTCCGAGGTCAGTGTAGGGCAATGAGATCTGAATCGAGAAGTCAATACTGGGAATGGCATTGGCACGCTGACCAGTATACACAGACCCAACACGTGGGGAGGTGTAACATTGAAAAAGATCTGGATATCCCTGTGCACTGGTCACAGAAAGCAATTTTGCAGGAGCAGAAAACAGATAGGCAGATAAATAGTGTATTCACCTTTATTTCAGGGGGATTTGAATCCAGGAGTAAGGGTGTTTTACTGCAGCTGAGCAGGGCCTTGGTGAGACCTCATCTCGCACATTGTGCATAATTGTGTGCAGTTTTGGTCTCCTTACCTAATAAAGGACAAACCTGACATTGAAGGAGAGCAGTAAAGGATAACCAGACTGATCTCTGGGATGACAGGCTTGTGTGGGAGCAGAGTTTGGGGCGGCTGTGCCTGTATTCCATCGGGTTTAGGAAAATGAGTGGAGATCTCAGCGAAATATATAAAAGTCTGTTAGGGCGAGACAGATTGGAAACAGGGGTGACAATTCCCCTGGCTGGGACTTCAAAACAAGGGGCCACAGTATTATGTACAGACTGGCCACTCTGCATTGAGATGAGATGAAATGTCTGCACTCAAAGACTGGTGAACCTGGGGTACTATCTCCCAGATTAGGCTGTGGAAACCAAGGCACTGAATATAAATATGGATTTCTGGAAACTAAAGGGATAGGGAGACAGCAGGGTATGGTATGAACATAGAGGATCAGATACCATTAAAGGTTGTTCTCCAATAACGTGGTAGCTGTGTTCCTGTGCATCACTGTGTTGCAGAAAATCATGTAATATTAATGATGTGGTTTATGGGGAAAAGAGGATAATGGGCGAACTGCAAAATATCAGTAAAAAACCAAAATTAAAGTTAGTCTAACACACACTAGCACAGTCTAATTAAACCTTTAAATCATATTTTGTAATGAAATAGTGTTAATAATGACAATTCAGTCACTGGCTACATCCCTGTACCTTTCACCAAGCTCTTCACCAGAAAGTGCGCAGGACTGACTGACCACGTGATGCCAACATGGAATTGCAGTTCTCCTGAAGATTCTCCTCCGGTCTCAAATAAAGTTCCTTCTAATTGGAGAGAGCAATTCCCCATTTCAAGCTCAGGTTCAAGGCTTTGCAGAGTGGATTGCATTCCTGTTTTAGCTGAACACTCAGAGGGTGCATTTGGCAGACAGAGCATCCTGAAGCTGGGTTTTCGTGTTCAGCTGGTGCCTGGCAAGGAGCCGCGTCACAGTGAGCGGGAGTTCACTTTATGGAAAAAAGGTGCGCCATTCATGATTCGCATTGCAGTCAAATCAGTTTAATAAACATTCGTTATCAGAGAACTGCCTGTATATTGAATCGAGGAGCAAGATTGATGGACTGAAGGTCTACAACAGTTCTTATTTTATATTTCACAATGTTTGAACATATTAATAGATATGAACACTGTGTCGGGAAAACTGCATTGAGGAGATTTTCTCAATGAACTCGAATGGGGAAGGCTCAATGTGTTGAATGACCTACTCTTTTTCCGATGTTTCTGTGCAGCCTGTGGGAAAGCTCTGTAAATGTTGTCACAAGCTCTCAGATGTTAGGAAGGAGGGCTCTGCAGGGTCAACAGGACTGTGATTCCAGTTCCCTTCTCTGATATCGAGGCTGGTGCCGGGTATCCTGTCTGCTTTTATCCTTTAAGACTTTGGAGCAGTGTGATACAATTGAGTGTCTTGCTTTGCCATTTCAGGGACCATTGAAGGGTTTATCACATGTCTATGTGTCTGGAGCCATACAAAAAAAGCAAGGGAGATTTACTTCCTGAAAGTACGTTGGGGAATGAGATCGAAGTTTACAATCAACATTGGATGCAAGGTCACTGTTACAATCACCAGATTCTAGATCTTGATATTTTATTAATTGTTTTTAACTACCACCAGCTGCCAGAGCATTATCCTGTGTTGGATTAGTAATCCAGTGACATTTCCACATCAGCACCATCGCCACAAAGGAACCTATCAGAAACCACAATGAGCGGGTTATTTCTGGACTGCTTGACAGCTCTGTTAAAAAGAACTCCCATCAATTTGATTACCGTGAACGGGCTGAGGGGGTGGTAAATGGTCAGAATGTAATTATTCACCTATTAGGGGACCAGACAAAGTTGAGTAATTTTCCACATTGCTGAAAATGTGTTGCTGGAAAAGCGCAGTCGTCAGGCAGCATCCAAGGAGCAGGAGAATCGACGTTTCAGGCATGAGCCCTTCTCCTGTTCCTTGGATGCTGCCTGACCTGCTGCGCTTTTCCAACAACACATTTTCAGCTCTGATCTCCAGCATCTGCAGTCCTCACTTTCTCCTCGATAATTTTCCACATTGCCATGGAGTTGTCAGAGTTGGAGCTGGAATGAAACAGCTTCCCCAGGGACACGGCTTGTTGTGCAGCACAAGTCTTCGGTCCTATTGCAGGAATGGTGTCAGGGCCCATTGTCTTTGTCGTATCTACTGTGTTCAGCGGTTTCTTCATGTCACGTACAGCGAATCAAATTGGGTGAACACTGCCATCTGTGATTCTGTGGATATCATGGCGAGGATGAGGTGGATCATCCTTTCAACACCTCTGGCTGAGGATGGTGCAGATACTACATCCTTGTCATTTTCACTGATGTACAGGGCTGTTTCATTATTTAGCATGGGGATATTTCTGGAGTCCTCTCCACCAGTAAGTTGTTTAATACTACACTGATATTTATGTCTGTATGTGGCAGGACTGCAGATCTTAGATCTGATCTGTTGGTCTTGGGATCATTTCGTCCTCTCTATCAGATGTCAGTTCTGCTCTTTGGAATGAAACCACTCAAGCGCCGTAGCTTTGATGGTTTGTCATCAGCTTTAGGTACACATGGTTCTGACCTTGGCATGTTCACCCACACTCGTCACTGAACAATCACTCGGTTTGATGGTAATGGTAGACTGATGGAATATCCTGGGGAAAATGATACAGATTATGTTTGAGTACAATCCTGCTTCTGTTGCTGCTGCTGTCTACAGCATCACATGAAAGCCCAGTTTGAGCTGCAATATCTGCAATTCAATTCTACTGACTCTCCCCCAGTTCACATCGAGACCCAGTCACCGATCAGCCGTGTACTCAGTGACCGCTCCTGGTTTTTAATGCAGTAATATTTCAATTTTCATATTCTCATTCTGCTGATGATTCTCCTTGGTTCCATGCTTCCAATTTATTACATTACTCAAACCCTTTATCATATTCATCTGAATCTTTTCCTTGCTTGTCGTGCCATCTGCATTTGAATTAAATGTGTTTCCCTCTGGTTTTCTCCCTGACCATGTTTAAGAGCGCTGTGGTGTCAGTGATGTCAGCCTTATGCAGTTTCTGAGCGAATGAATGTGTGCACTTCAGTTACCTGTGTAGGGCGCTCCGTGTTGGACAGGGCGTTTGAGCAGCTTTCAAACACGTCATTGGAACTTGTTCAAAAACAGAAATTGCTGAAGAAATAAAGCAGCTCTGGCGGCATCTTCTGTAGTGAATGTCGAGTTAATCTTTTGAGTCCAGTGGCCCTTTACAAAGCCCGCAGTTTCTTCAGCAATTTTTGTATTTATTTCCAGTATCCATAGTTATTTGTTTCATTGAAAATTTGTGCTGTGCCTATCCGTTTCTGAAGAACCTCAGCAGGTCTGGCAGCATCTGCAGAGACAGAGAAACAGAGTTAGCGTAACAAGTCCAATGTGACTTGTTCTGAACTGAAAAGGGTTGGCTTTTTAATCCCTTGCCGGAGATGGGGGATGGGCAACTTGGAAAAGAGGGCGTGGCAAAAGATAAACGGGCTATTATCAGTGGTGAACGAGAAGATAATGCAAAATGGGTTTAAATTAAGGTGTGAATGGGGCAAAGGGGTTCTCTCTCGTTGAGTGTAAGATGAAGAAGACACAACCACACAAGGCCATAGGGAGAACAGGAGGGAGAATTTGACAATATGGTATTAAATAGATCTAGATCTATACATTTTCATAGTATACATCATCACTGCCTTCACACTATGGAATTCAGGTGCTTGAGCTCTTATTGGCACGAGTAAGAGTTTCGTGCTGCCTTAGTTTTGTAACATAGAGCAAAACTAACAGTATGAAGTTTGGGCTGTTTTCTACACATTTCATTTTTAATATTCTTTCAGATTTACAGTGCTTATTGTTAAACCTTTGATCTTGAAGTTAGTATCAGATGGAGTGTACGAGTTTGAAGGGTGGCATTCTAGAAGTTTATAATATCATGGGAGGCATGGATAGAGTGAATAGCGAAGGTCTTTTCTGAAGGATCGGGGAGTTCAAACACAGATGCATAGCTTTAAGGTGGAAGGAGGGAAACTTGAAAGGGACAAAGGGACAACTTTTTTTACACAGAGTGTGATGTATTATGGAATGAACTGCCAGAGGGACAGTGGGAGATGCAAGTACAGCTACAATATTTCAAAGACATTTGGACCAACATATGAATGGGAAAAGTTTAGAGGCATTTGGGCCAAGTGCAAGCAGATGAGATTAGTTTAATTTAGAAAATCTGGTCAGCATGGACAAGTTGGACCAAAGGGTCTGTTTGTGCACGATATGACTGTATGGATGTTGAAACTGAGGAAAATTTACGAAAAGATATGATGTAATAAATTGGTAAGAAATATTAAAACAAGCATCATGAGCTTTTCTGTCAACATTAAAAAAAGCTTGAAGATGTGTGTGTGAGCTGAGGGGGAAGTGAAGTGAGGAAAGTACATTGAGGCCATTAGGGGGGTGTGACTGGAGAACTGGCCACAGGGAACAAGCAGATAATTTACACTACTGTTTTAAATCACTCCTCATGGGGAAAGTACTGTAAGCATGTCAATGGTATAAACAAAGTGGTAACAGGAGGGAAGTTTTTGAACTGTCTCTAACAAAAGGAACAAGGTATTTACCTAACAGATAAGAATAAGGGTAGGCAGGTGAGCAGTAATTCGTAGTTAATTTTAAAAGAAGTTGTCACACAGTGACTAGCGGCATTGTGTGAAATATTCCGTAACAATTTGGATTCCAGGAGTGTTCCAGTGAAACTGGAGAACCTCCAATGTGGTGCCTGTCTTCAAGAAAGGAATGGGACAGAACGCAGGAACAATTTAGCCTAACTATTATTGCTGGGAATCTGCTAGAGCCTGTTATTAAGGAAGGCATTGCAGGGCAGTTAGAAAAGCTTAATGCAGAGTTGGCATGGTTTTGTGAATGGGAAACTATTTTTGCTCTGTAAAATCATACAAATTCTGTTTTGGAGACCCCTGAGAATGTCAAGATTAGAGTCATGTTGGAAAAGCACAGCATGTCAGGCAGCATCCGAGGGGCAGGAAAGTCAATGTTTCAGGCAGGAGCCGTTCATCAGGAATCCCTGAGAAAGTGACAGGCAAATTTGATAAAGGCCACTGGTCAACATGAGGCTTTCCAGAAAGTTTTCACAAGGTATCACAAAATAAATGTTCTGACACAAGACAGATGCTTGTAGTGTGATGAATAATATATTTGCATGGGATAATGGTTGCTTAACACATAGAAATCAGAGAGTCATGATTAATGGATCTTTATGATAAAGACGTATCTACTGGATTACCACAAATATCAGACCAATGGCATCAGTTATGTACAATCTATACTGATAACCTGACCGCAGGAGCTGAGTGCAATATAACATTGGAGTTTGTGGATGACTTTGAGAACCAAAATGCAGGCTGCTATTTAATGAAGAGGATTCCCAAAACAGGAGTAGTACAAAGAGATTGGAGTGTTCCTGAGTATGAAACGTAACGTCTGCATGCTGAGGCAGCAAGTAACTAGTTTGGTTCATGATGCGGCTTCCTGGGATGGAAGGGTTGAATTATTGAATACATTTAAAATGGTGAGGAGATTATTCATTGTTGTTGAAATGAATGAGAGTGATATTACTGAAATGTACAAGATACAGAGGGGGCTTGACAAGGTAGATGCTGAGAAGGTGTTTCCCCTGAGTCTCGAACTCGAGGTGGTAGATACTGAATAAGGGACATCGATTTTAATCTGAGGTGAGAAATGATGCATTCTCTCAGAAGGTAGTGAATGTCTGGAATTCCCTAACCCAGAGAGTTGTGGAGGGATGCAGGAAATTGAGTAGGAAAGTGGAGTTGAGCCCGGAAATAGATCAGCCATGTTCTCATTGAATGACAATTCAGTCTTGAGGGGCCGAATAGCCGTCTCATGTTCCTACTTCTTAGTCTTTTATGTCATGCTTTTGGAAAGTAATTGGTTACTTTCCTGGAAGTCGTGTTGTACTATGTTGCATTCGGGAGAGGAGAAAATTTGCCTGAGTTAACTCTGGATGGGATATGGGAACTGCATTCAAAGCAATTCCAGAGCAGAAATTACAGAGTGGGGAAGCATGGAAAAAGGGATTACGGCTGCGGGCCACTTCCGGACCAAGCCTGCAATTTCCAAGTGCATTTCCAAAACAACACCTAACCATCGGCGTGGCTTCGATCTGCCTGTTTGTAGCAGGTCCGGAGGGCTGAATGGAACATCAGAACATAGGGCTGACACGAGTGGGCTTAAAGGCCCTTTGACACTACCCCACCAGTAAGTAAGGTCATGGCTCATCTCATTGTGGTCCCAGCTGCACTTTTCTCTCCATGCACCATTGTCCCTGATTCACCTGTCTGTGGAAAATCAGACATTGCCAGCCTCGATATAGTATAATGATCCAGCCATCCTAAACTTCTGGGGAAGGGAATTCCCACTTGAGTGAAATCCGACTTTGTGAATTTTTCCTCACTCCGGTTCTGACTGAAGTTGGAGGGTGTCACTGTTTCCTTTTCTAGTCCCACTCCTCCACTGCTCACAACAAGTTTTAAATGTAACCGGGTCGGTGATATGACCGATGATAAAGGTCTCAGGCGGGGTCAGGTTCAGTGATAGGAACAAGTCAGGCAGATTTCTTTCATCAGCCGCAGGTAACTAATAGGGCTAATGGAGCAGCATGATAGATTTGTGGTTAGCACTGCTGCCTCATATCAGCAAGGAGCTAAGCTCAATTCCAACTTCGTCCCACACTCTATGTGGAGTTTGAACATTCTTCCCGAGTCTGTGTGTGTTTCTTCCCAGTTTTCTAGTTTCCTCCCACAGTTCAAAGATGTGCAGCTTAGTTTGATTGGCAATGGTAAATTACCGATTAGTCTGCTTATTTTTGTTTACTCAGGGTGTAGTGAGTCTTTGGAACACTCTTCCCTGCAGACCATTCGAGGCAGAGATATTGAATATTTTTGAGGCAAGGTTCACGAATCACAAAAGAGTCAAGGATTATCGAGGAATGGGCAGCAATGTGCAGTGTTGGGGAAAATGTAGACAGTGGTACTGAATGGCACGGCTCCAGAATATCCAGGAATTAAACAAAATGATAATATCGATAAAGTTTTATAGGGGAAACAAGATGGCAGCGATCTGAAAGGTCAGCTTTGCTCATCTCTATCACAATAATGCTCTACCCCACCCCACCACGGTCATTGACTTACAATTGAACACTCAAAGAGCTACAGAATCCTTACTAATGCCATTTTGTCAAGTGGAAATGACAAAACATGGGAAAGGATCGAGTAAGTCCCAACACGCAGCGCACCCGTCAGAAGCTTTCAGCATGTCTGTGGCCGCACCTGTAACACCCTCTGCTCGTTCAATAGACCGAGTTACTCACCAGGACTGGTCACCGAGTTCACCAAGTTACGGGAAATGACTGAAATCATGATTGAAGAAAAATTCAGCAGGAGGATAGAACCACTCTCAGCAGTGTTCCAAAAACATGAGCAGCAACTTGAAAGGCTTGGAAACAGAACAGATGAGGTCGAGAGCCAAACTGTAGGGGCAGAGACTGTGATCGATTCCTGTAAGGAGCGGATCCTCACCCTTGAAAAACAGGTCCATACCTTAACTGAACAAGGTGACGACCAAGAGAACAGGGGCAGGATGAAGAGTGTTCATATCATCGGTCTGCTGGACCGGACATAAGGTGATCAGTCAGTGAGTTATTTTGCGAGAACTGGCTGCAGAGATTCCTTCACTTCGAAGCTGAAGAGGGACGGGTGAAGAGTGAGACAGTTCATCGGGTTACCGTGCGCAGGTCAGGCTCAGACCAACGCCCTCACCCTGTCCTTGTGCAATTACATTGTTGCAGGGACAAACAAAGACTTAGGGAAGCTTCCAGAACACAGGGAAGAGACCCGAAGAGGCCTCCAGGATTATGTTCTTCCAGGTCTTTTCAGCGGCATTGATTCAGAAAAGGAAATCTTTTTATGGTATCAAGAGAAGATTAAGGGAACTTGAGATTCAATATTTCTTAATGGACTCAGCGGTTCTCCGTATGCACTAGTGGATCTTTCAATAGATCCACTAACTCTCCAGAGGATGCGAAAACTTTGTGGACACTTTAAAGTAGGCTGGATGCGTTAATGAAAAGCGATAACCTTGTTTCCCTTTTTTAAAAGAAAGTTTGTTGACCGTTTCTGGTATTAAGCAGTGTTAAATTTTAGTCGGGGGTGGGTAGAGTACACACTTTTAACTTCTTCATTAGTAATACTACTCGTTTTTCTCTTGATTAGTTTGTGTGTCGGGTTCGGCTCAAGCTGGAGAGAGTTATGAAGGTGATTGTGATGAGGGCAGTTCTGTCCCGATGTTTGTGATTACTTGCCCTGGATGCAGTATTGATAATGGGGCAGAAGATGGAGATTTGTGACATGCAAATGCCCCCAGTCGGCAGGGGGTAAATGCCCCTCCTGAGTGCCATTGGCACTTTGTATATTTTTTTGTTTTAGAATGTATTTAGTTTTGGAACGTTTTGAGAGCTTGTTAGTTGTAGTAGCATTAGTTTGTATGTTTTTTTAAGCTCTATGATTCTTTTCTCATTGGTGCTCAGTAATTCGTAATTCGAGTTCTTCCTCTCTGGAGTTCAAATATTGTTTCAGTGTGTAATGGCTAATGTCATGCTTAAATGGTGTATCTGGAACATTAAGGGGAGTCATTCGCCAGTTAAGAAAAAGGAGAGGGTGGATATTGTCGTATTGCAGAGATGCACTTTGATAACAAGGAACATTTGACATTACAGCAAGGTGGATTTGATCGGGTTTATTTCTCGTCTTTTAACACGAGGAATAGGAGAGAAGCCATACTGGTGAGGAAGAATCTTTCATTTAAATTAGTAGATTGTATTAGACACCCACGGAAGGATCATAACCCTCAAAGATATATGGGGAAGAAAGCAGTAGTATGAATGTTTATTGCCCTCGGTTCACTGCCGGAAATTCCTGATAGATATATTTTCCAAATTAAGCAATCTTTCTTCGTTGTACATTATCGTAGGAGGAGATTTCAATTGTCTTTTGCACCCACGGTGGACAGTATGCCCAAAAGCTCCCAGTACCATCTTTCCAATCTAAGCAATTAGTGGATTTTTGTGTGGAACTGGGGCTGGTGGATGTTTGGAGGCAGATCCACCTCATAAATAGGGATTTTACTTTCTTATTTAAACCGCAGAAATGCCACACTAGTGTTGATATCTTCCACACCTTGCAGCAGTCTTCGATTCAGTGGTGTTCTGCACAATTGGGAATATTACCATTTGTGACCATGCAGCAGTATACTTATTGGTTAAGATTAAGGGCAATATAGCAGGTTCGAGACACTGGCGAATCCCATTATTCTTAAGGATAGTAAGTACATTGAGTATTTCTGTAATGAATTCAGATCTTTCTTAGCCACTAATTTAGATTCAACCAGTAACCCATCCATTCTATGGAAAATTGCTACGGCTTATGCCAAAGGAATAATTATTCCTTAGGATGCAGCAGAAGCTGGAGCAGGAACACTTGCTCCAAGCACAGTTAAAGGCAGCCGAGAGGGCATACTTTGATAGACCCTCGGTGGCTAGGCTGCAGAGGATCACAACGCTTCTGTCTGCAGTGAATTCTATGCTCACACAGACAGACAAGATGGTACTTACTTTTGCAAAGCAAAGGCTGTGTGAGCATGGTGATAAACCGGGCAAGTAGTTAGCCTATCTTGCGATGAAAAAGAGAACCCCAAAGCCATTACCTCAACTAGGGAAGGTACTGGGACCCTTTCCTGTGATCCCATAAAGATTAAAGCAGCATTTCGGAGATTTTACTCCGAATTATATCAGACTAAGCATTATGGGGATAGATGGATTAAGCTGTAATCTTTCTTCAAGAACTTGGACCTTCCAGGTGTAACCCCCAAATAAGTGTCTTGCCTTCATTCACCATTGTCGGTGCTGGAGGGTGTAAAGCAGCTTCCAGGCGGAAAGGCGCCCGGTCCTGACGGATGTCCACGTGAGTTTTATGAGCAATTTATAAACCTGTTGTCAGAGCCGATGCTTACTATGTTCGTCACTCACACAGTCACGACTGCATCCCACCATCCTTAAGAGAGGCTCACATCTCTCTTATTCTGAAGAAAAGGAAGACACCGAAAGATTGTGCTTCCTATAGGCCCACCTCACATCTAAATGTTGATTTCAAAATTCTGTCTGAGTCCCTTACATTGAGGATGGAAACTATTTATCCTTCCATTGTCAAAGTATACCATACCGGCTTATAAAAGGTTGCAGATATTCCAACAATGTTAGGAGATTACTCAATATGATCCAAGTGTGTCAACAGCAAATTATGCAGGTATTAATGATCTCTTTTGATGCAGGGAAGACATTTGCTTGGGTTGAGTAGCTGTATCTCTTCTATACGTTAGAATGGTTTGGTCTCAGCAAAGTTTTTATCAAGTGGGTGAGGGTCTTTGAAAATGACCCTCTGTGTGCGATCCTGTAAAATTAATATTTCTAGAGGCAGTCAACAAGGTTGTTTACGCCAGTGTTGTTTATGATGGTGATGGAGCCACTGGTGAAGGCCATCTGCAGGGACCCAAACATATCTGCCACAGAAGTGGGATAGATGTCACGTAAGATTACATTGTCTGCAGATGATGGTCTTAAATTTTTGTTAAATCCCACAGATTTGGTACCTCACCTCATGCAATGCATCAGTTCGTTTGGTGCCTTTTCCGGCTATAATATTGATTTTACGAAGTCAGAGGCCATGCCTCTGGGCAAACTCAGGGAAACACCTGATGCCGTGGGAGAATCCTGATTTTCTTTTCAATGGTCCGGGGGTAATGGGGATGTTCCCTTTTTAGGTATATTCATTAATCCTATCTTTGGACTTATATTTAATGTGTGATTTGTCCATTTGTTTGACAAAACTAAACAAGATCTTTGAATACTTCCAATATCCTGGCTGGGTCAGATAGCTCTTATTAACATGAATTCCCTCCCTTGTTTGCTATACCCCGTGTGAATGCTTTCTTTGATGTTTCTCAGACAGACATTTAGGAGATTAAATGGATGATGTAGCTCTGATTTGTCACCATAATCGACCCCTTATCAAGTTAACCAAATTACAACAACCACACAGTTTGTGGGGAGTAGATCTCCAGGATGTTAAAAGCTATCAATTAAGCTCTTCTTTACCCGATGTTAGTGAGGCCTCGGTGTCAATATGGTTAGATATTGAAGCTTCTCAGGCAAAGTGCTCCCTTATTAGTCTGCTATTCATAGACAAAATGAGGACAGTTACGAAGTATTACCATTTCCCAATAAATATCAACAACTTTAAAGTAGGGAGGGCAATGTGTCCGATCGAGGGCAACATAGCCAAACCTAATTTCTTACCCCAAAGCGTGGTGTACCATGTTTCCGACGGGGAATACTGGATTCCATGCTTAAACTATGGACAACTCGTGCGTGTATCTTGCTTTGATTGTTTATCTGAGGGAGAAACAAGGATGTCCTTTGATCAATTAAGTCGTAACTATAGACTACCGAGTAGAGATCTCTTCTGTTTTCTTTTTATCAGATCAGAGATGTTATTCAGAAAAGAACCACGCTTTTAACAGACCCGCACAGATCCGATACAGAGAAGAGGGTGCTTATTGCTAAGAACACACTCTCTGTCAGTACCCTTTATCATTTGTTGGAGAGTGACCTCTCAAACGAGACATTGTGACTTTCTGAGGTCTACAAAGAGAGTTGGGGACATAGGGGAGGATATTTGTGTAAATGCAAGAAGGATTTCAATCTGCAGGAAAACTCTTGCCATGTAGTTGAAGATTCTTCATAGAGTCTATCTTACCCCAGACACTCTCTCAAAATTCAAGATGGAGTATGTCTTAAATACAAAATGACTATGGACACTCTTACTCATTGCTTGTTGACCTCCCACCGGCGCTATAGGAGCGGTGTGCTCGCTGGGATGGAGAGGATCTTGTGGACCGAATTGGAGATGGATCAGGTTTCCCTTTTCCTGGGCCTGCCCAGTCTACCTTACTCAGATGTGCATAAGAAAAAATACTTTAATACCCTCACTCTCTGAGTTCAGAAAAAAAGTTCTGTTGTGTTGGGTGTCTGAAAACCCCCTGGGTCTATTGGTTTGTCATAACCTCGTCATGGAGCATAGCCCTTTGGACCTTTTTAAAGGTATGTTGCACCATAAAATAGAGGATTTTTATAAGACATGGCAGCCCTTTTTGAATTACCAAGGTACAGGCTGATCTGCCACTCTAATAAGGCCTTTTATATAGCTATGACAAACTTGACTAATGAATCTAATGTCCAGAGAGGAGGAAGTACGAACAAATGAACGTATATTAGTTAATGCACTTGAAGGTTGAGAGCTATAGTTTTGTTACACTGAGTTCTACTATTCGTTTTTTTTATTTTTTTTATTTTTCTTTGGTCCGTTGATTTACCTTTTCTTTATGTACATGCACATGGGTGTAACTGTGTTCAATTTGCATTGTTTTTTGAGTTGGGTACTTATTGGTTCATCAAAGCATTAAAAAGATTTTCTCTGAATAAAAATATTTTTGAAAAAATTAAAATATTAACATGGATAGAATAGAGTCCCAAAGGACCACTTTCTCGTTAGTGAGACCACAAATTATGGTTTATCTTAAGGGTCATCACACTTCGGGTGACAGGATGATGTTGAGTGGGTGTGCCCTTCGTGGCAACCTCTGTCTGTGTGGGGAATTGAACATGCGCTGTTGGTCCATAATACCACCAATTTTAGTGTCACCTTCAATTTTACTAATCATGCCTTATACATTCTGAAGAATATCATTGAAATAGATAATAAACAACAATGGACCCAGCACTGACCCTTGAGGCATTTCATGTGTTACAGGCCTCCAGTCGGACAGCATCGTTCCCTATAACCCTCTGTTTACTACCATCAAGCCAATTGTGCATCCAATGTGTCATCTCCCTCTGGATTCCATGCGAATCTAACATTCCAGACCAACCTATCAAGAGTAATCTTGTCCAAGGCCTTACTGAAAACCATACATACTATGTCTACTGCGCTACCGTCATCAACATTCCTGGTCGCTTCATCAAAGAACTCAAACAAATTTGTGAGGCATGACCTCCCACTCACAAAGTCATGCAATCGTTCCAGTCTAAAAACAATTATTAATAATAATTATTAAAATAAATAACAACAAACAATAATAAATAATAGTAAGATGACATTTTCAATGGACAATAAATTATACATGGTTTGTGGCATTGGAACGTGCATCATTGGTGAAGGGCAGAATAGATTTTGTGGAGAAAGTGAGGACTGCAGATGCTGGAGTTCAGAGCTGAAAATGTGTTGCTGGAAAAGCGCAGCAGGTCAGGCATCATCCAAGGAGCAGGAGAAGCGACCTTTCGGGCATAAGCCCTTCTTCAGGAAGGGCTTCAGGATGATTCCTTGGCTTCAGGATGATTCCTGAAGAAGGGCTCATGCCAAAAGTCGATTCTCCTGCTTCTTGGATGCTGCCTGACCTGCTGCGCTTTTCCAGCAACACAGAATCGATTTTGTACCTGTGTCATTGAACTGCGTTGAAAAAAAGCAAGGGTGGCATGGTGGCTCAGTGGTTAGCACTGCTTCCTCATAGTGCCATGGATCCGCGTTTGATTTCACCCTCAGGTGACTCTCTTTTGGAGTTTGCACATTCTCCCTGAGGTTGCGATGGTTTTCTCTGAGAGCTCCATTTTCCTAACACAATCCAAAGATGTACAAGTCAGTTGAATTGGCCACCGCCTTATGTGCATTAGTTAGGGATAAATATAGATTAGAGGCATGGGACTGGGTGGGTTGCTATTCAGAGGGTCGGTGTGGCCTTGTTGGGCCAAATGGCCTGTTTCTGTACTGTAGGAAATTGAAAAATATAAACTATTTCTCATCAAACCCTGTCTTTCCAAACGTGTGCATATCTTATCCCTCAGAATCTTCTCAAGTAACCTACCTACTACAAATGTTAGGCTTCCCGGTCTACAGTTTCCCGATTTTTTCTTTGCTTCCCTTCTTGAAAAATGGCACAACGTTTGCTACACTTCAATATTCTGGAACCTAACCTGCGGCTAACGATGATGCAAAAATATCACGCAGGTCCCCGTAGTTTCTTCTGTATCCTCTTGCAGTATTCTTGGATGCATCTGTTTAGGTCCAGGAGATTTATCCACCTTCATACATTCTAATGCATCCAACAAGTTCTCTCCTGTGATATTGACTCACCCCAAGATATCACCACGACCTTTGTTAACCTCCCAAGTCTTCTTGTATTTCTCCATAGTAAAGACAGAGGAGAAATATCCATTGAGAATCTCACACATCTCCTATGGTTCTGGACATGCATGTCCAGTTTGGACCTTGAGGGGTCATATTCTCATGTAGTTATTCATTTAACTTTAATATACTTAAAGTACCTCTTTGGATTCACCCTAATCTTCTCAGACAATGCTATCGTGTGCGCCCTTTTCGCCCTTCTGATTTCCCTCTTCGGTAAACTCCTGTATTCCCGGTACACCGCCAGGGATTCCCTTGATTGCAGCTGCATGGACCTCAGCCACACCTCCTTTTTGCCTGTCAAAACCTCAATATCTCCTGCCATCCAGGATTCCCTCTTCCTGCCAACCTTGCCTTTTACCCTCACAGGAACATATAGACCTTGAACTCCAGCCATTTCACTTTTAAAGGCCTCCCACTAGCCGGAGGTCCCTTCGCCTCTAAACAAATTCCTCCAACCAACCCATACAAGCTCCTCTCTAATTTCATCAACATTCACTTTCCCCCAATTTAGAAATTGATCTCACAGGCCAGTTTTGTCCTTCTCCATTAGTATTTTAAATCTATGGTCACTGGTCCCAGCGTGCTCCCCCACTGTCACCTCAGTCACCTGTCCTGCCCTATTTCTTAGAGTAGGTCAAGTTTTACCCCTTGCCGAATTGCTCCCTGTACATACTGCTTGAGGAAACATTTCTGAATACACTTAATAGATACACCCCATCTCAATCCTTAATTCTATGTAATTCTCAGTCAATGTTAGGAAAATTAAAATCTACGACTATGGCAATCCTCTTGGCCCTGCAAGTCTCCCCAATCTCTCTACATATTTTAATTATTCTAAGTCCCGTTTACTATTAGGGGTCCTATAGTACAACCCAAATAATATCATAATTCCCTTTTTACTTCTTAGCTTCCCCCACAAATCCTCAATGGATTATCCATTAGTTATTTTATCTCTGATTACTGTTGTGGTACTCACCTTAATCAAAACTGAAACCCGCCACACCTCCTTCCACCATCTCTGTCTTGCATAAAGCACCTTGGTGCATTAAGCTGCCAGTCCTGTACCTCCCTTAGCCATATTTCTGTAATGGCTATAATATCGCAGTCCCACGTACCTCTTCACGCACTGAGTTCATTGGCCTTACCTGTCAGCCATCTTACATTGAGATAGATGCAATTTAATCCAACAGGCATTCCTTGCTCCCTGTCGTGTTCCTGCCTAACCTATCTCTGCACTTTACTGTTTGTGATAAGGGTATCTCCTTCCAGCCTCGCACTTGCAACCCTGCTGTTGAGGATCCCACGCCGCCCCCACGCCAGCCAATCTAGTTGAAACCCTCCCTTGTAGCACTAGCAAACCTGTCTGCCAGGATATTAGTCCCCTTCCAATTCAGGTACAACCCGTCCTTCCTGAACACGTCACCTCTGCCCCACAAAAGATCCGAGTGATCTAAAACTCTGAATCCCTACCTCCTGTACCAATTATTTAGCAACGCATTCCTCTGCCATGTCCGCCTGTTCTTACCCTCACTAGCACGGAACACTGGAAGTAAACCGAATATTACCACTGTCGTGGTCCTGACTTTTACCCTTTTTCCTCGCTCTCTATCATCACTCTGCATGACCTCATCACTACTTCTACCTGTGTCATTTGTACCAATGTGCACAATGACTTCTGGCTGCTCCCCCACCCCGGTGAGAACGTTCTGCAGCCGGTATGAGACATCCTGAACCCTGGCACGGAGAAGGCTATACATCATCTTGGATTCCCATTTGCAGCCATACAATCTCTTGTCTGATCCCCTCACATATCGAGTCTGAATAATTACTTTTGAAGTTATTTGTCACGCATAACCTTCTGACAATGGGATTTCTTCCTGAAACAGTTGGATTTGGCTGAAGTGCTTTGCTTCAGGTAGTGGGGAGATTCCAATGAATCATCATCAGGAATCCTCCATGAGTAGAAAAGGCGACTAGGCTTTTTTTTCACTCCCACACATTGCTGTGCTGAGCGGCAGGGAAGGAGAAAGGGAGCAATAGGCTGTTCGTTCACAGATAGGATACATTTTTCTATCTGTAAGTTAAATCACTAATGTTATCAGGCCCCAAATGGGACCATGTCAGCTCTCCTTGAATATTGTCTGAACTATATGGCTCCCTCACATTCTCGACTGCAGGTCAGTGCATTATTGCTGTTGTCATACACCGAATCAATTCATTAACAATAAATGGCCCTACTTGTTTTGAAGATGTGTTAATATGTGCCTGCATAGTGTAAACATAAGCGTTTGATGACTTCACATTAGTTGTGTTAAGATGAATATGTTTTATTCTTAAACAAATACAGAAATTGCTGGAAAAGCTCAGAATGTCTGGCATCAGATATGAAGAGAAATCAGAATTCAATTTTTCGGTCCAATGACTTTTCCTTTGAACCTGACTTGTTCTTAAATTATTTCCCCAATTTTATTCACCCACATAAGAAGAAATATCCATCCGGTATTCACCAACTACACACTTCTCAAGATGTTATATGGTCAATAAAACATCTCTCATTCTCAGGTCGAACTGTTCCTTCTTCGTAACATAAGGCCTTCATCCCAAGAATGAGTAAAGAGAAAAATCAATGAAACGTTTCGAAAGCAATTTTGTTTTTATCAGTTAAGGCAATTATAACGACACATAATACATCAGATGTGATCTCAGCAATGCCCTGTACTGATGCAAAAAATCATCACTAAGATCAAACACAACACCCCTTGCACGGAACAGAATAATTCCATTTACCTTCCAAATCACCAGCTGCATCTTCAGGTTAATTTGATGTGATTCATGTACTAAGACACACAGATCCCTCTGTACCACTCTGTTCTGCATTCTCCTTGCATTTAAATAATTTTCTGCTGTTTTGTCTTTTCCCCAAAACTGAAAATTCCCATCACAGAAATGTACTTTTTTTCTGCTGAAGGTTTGCTCAAAACTGTCCACTGTCTTGTATGCTATTGCTTGATTCTCTGCCCCTCCCCCGTCTGCATCCCAATGCAGATGATCCGCCCTCTCCCTGTCTGTATCAAATTGAAGATGATCCGCCCTCCCCCTGTCTGTATCTCATTGCAGATGCTCTGCCCTCCCCCGTCTGTACCCCATTGCAGAGGATCCGCCCTCCCCCTGTCTGTAACCCATTGCAGATGCTCTGCCCTTTCCCGTCTGTGTCCCATCGCAGATGATCCGCCGTCCCCTGTCTGTATCCCATTACAGATGCTCTGCCCTCCCCCTGTCTGTATCCCATTGCAGGCGTTCTGCCCTCCCCCGTCTGTATCCCATTGCAGATGATCCGCCGTCCCCTGTCTGTATCCCATTGCAGACACTCTGCCCTCCCCCTGTCTGTATCTCACTGCAGACGCTCTGCCCTTCCCCGTCTGTGTCCCATTGCAGATGATCCGCCGTCCCCTGTCTGTATCCCATTACAGATGCTCTGCCCTCCCCCTGTCTGTATCCCATTGCAGGCGTTCTGCCCTCCCCCGTCTGTATCCCATTGCAGATGATCCGCCGTCCCCTGTCTGTATCCCATTGCAGACACTCTGCCCTCCCCCTGTCTGTATCTCACTGCAGACGCTCTGCCCTTCCCCGTCTGTGTCCCATTGCAGATGATCCGCCCTGCCCCAGTCTGAATCCCATTGCAGATGCTCTGCCCTCCCCCTGTCTCTATCCCATTGCAGACGCTCTGCCCTTCCCCGTCTGTGTCCCAATGCAGATGATCCGCCCTGCCCCAGTCTGAATCCCATTGCAGATGCTCTGCCCTCCCCCTGTCTCTATCCCATTGCAGACGCTCTGCCCTTCCCCGTCTGTGTCCCAATGCAGATGATCCGCCCTGCCCCAGTCTGAATCCCATTGCAGGTGCTCTGTCCTCCCCCTGTCTGTGTACCCGTGCAGATGCTCTGCCCTCCCCATTTCTGTGTCCTATTGCAGAAGCTCTGCCCTCCCCCTGTCTCTATCCCATTGCAGACGCTCTGCCCTTCCCCGTCTGTGTCCCAATGCAGATGATCCGCCCTGCCCCAGTGTGAATCCCATTGCAGGTGCTCTATCCTCCCCCTGTCTGTGTACCCGTGCAGATGCTCTGCCCTCCCCCTTTCTGTGTCCTATTGCAGATGCTTTGCCCTCCCCCTGTCTCTATCCCATTGCAGACACTCTGCCCTTCCCCTCTCTGTCTCCCACTGCAGACGCTCTGCCCTTCCCCTCTCTGTCTCCTACTGCAGACGCTCTGCCCTTCCCCTCTCTGTCTCCCACTGCAGACGCTCTGCCCTTCCCGTCTCTGTCTCCTACTGCAGACGCTCTGCCCTTCCCCTCTCTGTCTCCCACTGCAGACGCTCTGCCCTTCCCCTCTCTGTATCCCATTGTAGACGCTCTGTCCTTGCCCTGTTAGTGTACCATTGCATACGCTCTGCCCTCCCCCCATCTCTATCCCATTGCAGACGCTCTGTCCTCCCCCTGTTGTATCATATTGTACGCGGTCTGCCCTTTCCCCGTTGGTATTCCACTGTTGATGCTATGTCTTCCCCTGTCTGTATCCCATTGCAGACGTGCTGCCCTCCCCCTGTCTGTATCTCATTGGAGACGCTCTGTCTCCATTTGACATCTTATTGATTGACTATCCTGATGTATGAGCAAACTGAGCTCCATCCTCTTCATCCAATTCATTGGTATGCATTGTCATTTGTTGATGGCCTCACACAGATCCCTGAAGAATTCCATAAGTTACAGATTGCCAAAAATAAAATGAGTAATGATCTCTTCTCTGTATTTCCTGAGGCTGCCCAAGGCGCCCCTGCTCCTGCGTAACAGCTTGGGTGTTTATATGGCGTCTTCCTGTGCTGTGTAATTTACTGAAATGATTTGAATACTTCATTCTATTCCTGTCTAACCCCATGGAAGTTCATTATGGCCACTCCCTGTTGTATTATCACGATGCTGACTGGCTGAATGGAATCATTCTCTCCCTCTGTAACAGCCTCGAAGGGTGAATTGACAGAACAACGAGTGAGGTAGGAGCAGCAGTTGGCCATTCGTCCCCTCCAACTTGCTGCTCAGTTTAGAAACATCATGGCTGGTCTGATTGTAGCTGAATATCCCTTTTCTGTCTGTTACCAATAAACATTGACTCCTCTGTCCATCAAAGGTCAGTCAAGGTCAGCCTTGAATATCCTCAATGACCCAAACTTCACTGTTCCCGGGGGATGAGAACGCCACAGATCGCAAATCCAAAAAGGAGCAACGTTATCTCAAATGGAAATGGGAGACCCCTTTTATATTAAAGCGTGTTAACCTCACAACAAAGCACCTACTCTTTTCAGAAACAAGGGCACAGCAAATAGGAACAAACATATACCATTCAGCCCCTCAAACGTATCCCACAGTCCCATTGACTGTCCAGTCAAGTATTTATCAAACTCAGCTTCTACTGCACCCTTGGAAAATAATCCCGACACCTTAAGGCCACAGAGCATAAGAAATTGGAATTAGGCCATTTGGCCCATCAGGTCTACTTTGCAGTTTGATCCTGTCTGGTGTGTATCTCAACACAATTTTCCCGCCTTCTCACTTAAATCTTGATCGTGGTTTTAATCTAACCTTTGTCTTAAAGACATGGTTGCATCAATGTCTCTGTATGTGTATGAGATTGCGTGTGTGTTTCTGTGTATATCTGTTTAATGGCAGGAGACAGGGTGGTGATGGATGGTTGTTGTTTGAACTGAAAGCCTGTGGGCAGCGATGATCCAGAGGCAAAATTGTTGGGTCCACTTTTGTTTGTCATTTATATAAATGATCTAGATGAGAATTATAGAAGGTATATTTCGCAAATTTGAGGATGACATCAAGTTTGGGTGTACAGTGGACATTGTATAATGGTGAACAACGGAGGATTACAAAGAGACATTCATTAATTAAATCAGTGATTCATAGAGATGTACAACAGGGAAACAGACCCTTCAACTCGTTCATGCCATCCAAATATTCTAAAGTAATCTACTCCCATTTGCAACCATTTGGCCCATATCCCACTAATCATAAAGCCACCCAGTTGCCTGTTAAATGCTGTAATTGTTCCAGCCTCTACCAGTTTCTCTGCCAGCTTATTCCATAGAAGCACCACCCTCTGCAGGAAAAAACATGTTGCTCTTCATTGTCTTTCAAATATTTCTCTTCCCAGGTGCAGGTATAATGCTTTGAAGTCTGTGGCACAGGGTGTTTCAGGTTACTTCAGTGCTCAGACCATTGAGTTTAGAAGCTGAGCAGGCATGCTGAGATTGTTCAGGACATTGATAAAGCCTCTTCTGTAGTTCTGTGTGCAGTTCTGTTATAGGAAGAAGATTGTTAAGCTGAAGTAGGTTCAGAAGAGATGTACCAGGATGTCACCAGTAACACATCATCTTCTGCCTCGGGAGCCAACAAACACGTGGCATGAACATCGGATCAACTGATTTACAAATTTCCCCTGGCCAACCCAGATCCCAGATCCAACCCACAAACTCACATCTGCCGTCCAGAGGAGACCTAATGTCCATCTTCATTCCCGCCGCTCCGTCCCACACTCCCCATCGATCTATCACTATCATCTCCTCCCTTCGCTCACCTATTACTTACCTTTCCCCAAGCCTCATCCCATCACCCATTTTCCTTTAACGCCCTTTCCCCTCGCCTGTCCTGAAGAAGGGTTCTGCCTGAAACGTCGACTCTCTTGCTTCTCGGATGTTGCCTGGCTTGCTGTGCCTTTTCCACCGCCATGCTTTACACACTCTGAATTATCAAACAGCTGCAGTCACCATTATCTCTAAGGTACAATTCCCTGTTAACATAACCGTGTTGTTGTCTGTTACAACCGCATGTAGTCTTAGGGACATTTTCTTCTCAGATCACGGACGATAAAAGTTCTTTTAACATTTTACTGATATTGCAATGCCTGATCAGTAGTTAAAGAGCATACGTTTCAATTTATAAACAGAGAAGCTTGCTCATGTTCTAATAAACCCCTGGCATTGCTCCCATATCCAAGGCAGATTGAATGCTTACACATGATTGATCTACCAGCCCTAACATTTGTTCCCTCTGTCACGCCCACATATCCCACCCAGAATGCGTAAATTTTAATCATATGTTTTTTTTTAAAATTTTAATAATAAGTATTGAATTGAAATGGGTTAACTGGAGATATTTGTTCAGCGACTGAGATTGATGTCAGTCTCCCGTGGATCCTAAATATGTCACTGGAGGACTTTCCTCTTCTATTAATGAGGGAATCAGTTCAATGTGTTATCCCATAGTATCAGCGGGAGCATCACCGACAGCACTAACAGGGATCAGCAGATCTAGAGAGAGGGGAAGGAGAGATCAGAATCTGAGAACATTAGATTGGAATGTGACAGCAATGGATCAGAATCTGAGAACATTCAACTGGAATGTTACAGCAATGGGCAGGAGTTTATCCGATGGTCTTTACTTGCTTTCTCAACCTTAGATCTCATTAGCATTGTGGTTCTATGGTGCACTGATGGTTATTCAAAATGGTTACTATCCCATCCTCATTATAGTTGGTGTTCCTGGTAAGTCATTCTATCTGTTCATAAAGCCAGGTTGGACTGAATTGCTGCTCATATTATTTAAAATTTAGAAAGGTGGACGTCAATATTTTCAATTCCACTGAAATATAAATTCCTCACAAATTATAACGTGCAAATTACTCATGACAAATTGCTCACCAATATGCGAGGAGGAACCAGACTCTTCTCAAACTCCATAATCCTTCTAGCCCTGCACAGATCTACATTTCTATATCTTCCCCACTCACTACTTCTGTCCCAATATCACCATCATGATATACCCGTCTCCTCCTCAGCCTCAGAACCATCAATTGTGCCGTTGTTAAACCTGGATACAACTTATCAAGTCCTTTCTCACCACATGTCATTGGCAGAATAATTGCTCTTGAGTATGTTGAACTTGTTCACTACACAGATTCTGTCAGCCAGGCAGACACTGCATGCAGCTTAAATCATTGACACATAATCGAGAGGCACAGAATAATAATCTGTTGATAACCCAAGAAGGAAATTGATGTAATTGAAGTGAACACATCATCATTTGTGATAAAAAAAGGCCCATCTGCTTACTTCCTGTCCTTCAGAGAAGTCAATGGTTATCCTTCCCCAGTCATGTCTGTGCAAACCGAAATCAATATGTTTTACTCTTTACTGTGCTGTGGAGCAGCTGAACAAGGCACTCAGTTCAAGATCCGTATAACATGCTGGCCTTGTCAGGGCTGCACACATCCCGTGAGGGAAGAACTGAAGTAAAGTTAGTTCCCTTCCTCTGCCTGTTTCCATTATTCCTACACTCCATTTCCATTCAGGTAGGTGACCATTCCCTATTTCAAGTGCAATCTTTCTGACTGAGTCTCTCCCCAAGAGTGATGTTCATCTCCACAGGCACCTTTGGTGCTGGATTTACTGATGCTGACACACAGATGTAAGGAACTTTTAAATTCCACAACAGTGACAGTGCATAGAGACGGAATGGGTTTTTATGTCATAATAAAGATACGGAGACCGTAAGTGTGGGAAAGGAATCATAATGATCATCACTGAGAGTGTGGTTGAGACAGTATTTGGGGTATTATGGACAGATGTTTTATCCTGAGAACGAATGATCTCATTGCTCTAGAGACAGTGTCAAGGAATTTCACCAGAATAATCCCTGAGCTGATGGTAAAAGAGGAGTGAGTGAAGGTTAATCTGTAGCACTGTCAGAGAATAAGAGGTAATTGATTTGAACCTTGATGGTGATGGGGAATCACCCGTTATGTTCCACACAGACTCTGAGAAGGTGATAAATTCCATGGCTTGTATTTTTATTTCACTCGGGATGCATGATTCTGGATATTTAAGTGTCTCTGAGGATAAAAACTTCAGTCAAATCCTGCCTTGATATTGGGGTCAATCCCTCTTACCTGAGCAGGTAAGTTAACCCCTTTTGTTAATGTTAATACGTGTTGGCGTCTGTGTGGAGAATGTTTTCTTCTCATAGAGGGTAGTGAATGTCAGGAATTCTCAGGTATAGAACGTTAGGGGAGTTAGATCACTGCAAGCATTTAAAGAGGAGGTAGATGGAGTTTTAACCTGTCAGAGAGCTGAGGGGAGGGAGGAATTGGGCATTAAAGATGAGTTAATGCCAACAGTAGGTCAGACATGATCGCATACAATGGCGAGAGCATCGGAATTATCTACTCCTGTTTCTTATGCTCTCATATTCTGTCATTGGAAAGTGAATGGTTGTAATTTACCTAGAAGTGCTGTTATTGAATGTTGAGGACAGTGAGAGAAAAGTATCTAGTGAGCCATCTCTGGGCGAGATATCGACCCGATATTCACAGTGAATCTGGATCTACAACATGACCAACAAATGAAACACCAGTTGCAGCGAGGAGACACTCTGTATAGAGGTGAGAGGCCTCTTTTGTATCAAGCCTGGATTTCCCATCACATTTTCCAACCCACACCAAATCACCCAGTGTTGAGGGACTGAATGAAATCCTGTAATACTGTGGACCAGATATTTGGAGCAAGTGGTCTCTATCTACTCCTGTTCTGGTGGTATTAAAGACTGAATGGAACATAGGAACAGAGAACTGAGGAGCAGCAGTGGGTTATTAGACACTTTGTCATTGCTCGAACAGACAGTAAGATCATGGCTGATCTGATTATGGTCTGCGCAGCACTTTTCTGTCTGTCCACAATTTTCCTCCATTCACCTGTCTGTCAAATGTTGTAAAACACAACTTTGAATAAATGCAGGCACCCAGCCAGAATACTAGGGAACTGCACAAAGTCAAAGTACACAAGCAGCACAATTCTGGAGTTCATCATTTTTTTATTTATTCATGGAATGAGGGTGTTGTTGATAGGCCAACATTTCTGAGCCATGTTTAATTACGCTTGAAGTAGTGGTGTTGAGCTGCCATCTTGGGAATAAACTTCTAGGGAAGAGAATTACCATTTGAACAGGCCTGTGAGAATTTCTCATTCCTGCTCTGACCAATGTTGGAGAGTCACTGCTTCCTTTTCCAGCACCACTTTTCCACTGGTTTAAACAAATCTGAAGTGTAACCTAGGTCATTTTCTCGAAAAATGTGAGACACGGAGTCACACATATACAGACACATACACAATCGCACATGTCTGAAGATGATAAAGAATAAGGAATGGTTTCCAGAGTTTCATAGTATTTTTACTCATATCAAATGGAAAAGAGATAATGTGTCCTAACTGCTATTCTGTCTCTGACGTTATTCTACTCAAACAAGCTGCTGGTATGAGACTGCTTCCTGGAACAGTTGGATTTGGCAGAATTTAGTTTCCTTCAAGCAGTGGAGTGATTCCCATGAATCCTCAATAGGAATCCTCCACGCTTGTTAAATATGACTCAGGGATTTTTTAATCTCACACTTTGCTGTCAGGAGGGACAAAGTAAGAGAACGGGAGCATCAGACTGCAGCTTACGACCATAAGATCATCGAACATAGGAACAGAAATGAGGCCATTGAGCCCATCAAGTCTGATCCGCCATTCAATTATGCTGACAAGTTTCTCAACCCCATTCTCCTGCTTTATCCCTGTAACCCTTGATCCCTTTGATACTCCAGAAGCAAACTATCTCTATCTTAAATATACTCAATGATCTGACCTCCACTGCCTTATGTGGAAATGAATTCCATAGGTTCCCCACTCTCTGGCTGAAGACATTTCCCCTTACCTCCTTTCTTAAAGGATCTCCCTTTACTCTAAGGTTGTATCTTTGGGTCCTAGAATCTCCTACCAATGAAAGTCTTCTCAATATCCACACTGTGCAGGCCATTCAGTATTCTGTATGTTTCAATTAGATCCACTCACATCTCTCTGAACTCCATCAAGAACAGACCCAGAGTCTTCAAACATTCTCATATGTTAAGCTTTTCATTCCTGGGACCATTCTCGTGTACCTGCTGTGAACCCATTCCAAGGTCAGCACATCCTTCCTGAGACATGGGGCTCAAAACAGCGCATAGTACTCCACATGTGGTCTGACCAGAGCCTTATAGAGCCTTAGAAGTACATCCCTGCTTTTACATTCAAATCCTTTCAAAATAAATTCCATCACTGCATTTGCCTTCCGAACCACTGACTCAATCTGCAAGTTTACATTGAGAGAAGCTTGGAGTAGAACTCCCAAGTCCCTTTGCACTTCAGACATCTGAATTTTCTTGGTAGTCCATGTTTTTATTCTTCCTACCAAAGTGCATGTTCCCACAGTTTCCCAGTTTGTACTCCATCTGCCATTTTGCCCATTATCCAAACTTACCCACATCCTTCTTAATTCTCCCTGCCTCTTCGACGTTACCTGTTCCTATACCTATCTTTGTATCACCTTCAAACTTAACCAGAATGCCTTCAGCTCCTTCATCTGGATCTTTAATGTATAAAATGAAACGTTGTGGTTCCGACACTGAGCTTTATGGAACACCACTTGTAACCTGGCTGTCATCCTGAGAAGGACACTATTATCGACGCTCTCTGCTTCCTGCAAGACAGCCAAATTTCTATCCATGCTAGCACTTTGCCTCTCATACCATGGGCCCTTGTCTTACTCCGTAGCCATTGTCAAAGACCTTCTGGAAGTCCAGGTGAATGACATCCATTGGCTCTCGTTGTTCTAAGCTGCTCGTTACATCCTCAAGGTTTTCTAGCACATTTTCCAGGCATGACCTCCCCTTGATGAAACCATGGTAACTTTGTTCTACTTTACCGTCCACATCCAAGTATTCAGAAATCTCATCCTTCATAATGCATTCCAGGATCTTACCCAGAGCCAAGTTTTGATTAGACTGTCTGTGAATTTCCGTTTTTTGCTTTACTCCCTTTTTAAACAGGGGTATCACGTTAGCGATTTTCCAGTCCATTGGGAATCTCCCTGATTCGAGAGATTCCTGAAAGATCACCACCAACGCCTCCCCTGTCTCATCAGCTATCTGCCTTAGAAATCTGGAGTGGAGTCCATCTGGTCCAGGTGATTTACTTACCTTCAGGCCATTCAGTTTTCCCAGCGCCTCCTCCTAGGTGATGGCCACCTTATTCAGGTCTGTTCACTAAGTCTTTTCAATGTTTGGGATATTACTCGTGTTTTCAACCGTGAAGACTGACACCAAGTAATTTTTGTGCTCCTCAGCCATTTCCTTGTTCCACATTACTATCTCTCCTGTGTCAATTTCTAGCGATCAGATGCCCATTTTTGCCTCTCATTTGCCCTTTCCAAATCGAAAGAAGCTCATACAGTCTTTTTTTAATATTTAATCTTCTCACTCCTTACTTGTGTGTTTTTTTGCTCTCGGTTGGTCTTTAAAAATGTTACGACATTGTGGTGAACGCCTCTATTAATTAAACCAAACACCCAGGAAAGCTCAACTCACCTTGAAATCTGTTAGAATATGAATGACAGAGAACTCCCAAATTCCACTATTTAAAGAAAATAACGCCAAGTTATTTTTAACTGTAAAAGTGAACATTACACCACAACTATTTATAACTTTATCCAGCCCCCCCTCCACACAACTGCCCCCAACTCTATAACAATATGCTATTTCAATGAGATACTTATGAAGATTACATCAACTTAATTTCACAACCACACAGCCACTGCCGTCCTCTGTGATGTTACTCTCCTGGCTGCTAAATTCCCTGGGTCGTCGTATTTCTGTTTACTGTGAATATGTTTCATATGAAAAAATATATATGATTAGTGAGTTTTTCCTAATTTCTTGCGAAGCATGATGGTTGATGTCCAGGCTTCTTCCATCTGGATGGCATCTGCTGCCTCCCCAATTTTCAAAATGTTCGCATTTTTATGTCCCCAGCATCACATTGTCTCACTGTTTCAATGTTGGCAAAACAATAAATTCAATCTCGATTTGCTTTCAGTGACAGAGAGAGTGAAGAAATGAGGGTGTTGAATGCAAAGGTGAGACTGGTGTAGCAAGAGACTTGTTCGGGGGTAGGTGCTGTAACAGATATACAGAGAGTGTGAGGGAGTAGAGAGAATAGGGAGACATTTGTCCTGGCCGAGCGGGGAAGGTTATTGATGCTTGTCCTGTATTGATGGGCATTTCTTCAGATCATCTCACCATCGGGGTGAGCCTCCCCTTTGTCTTGTCCACGTCTATCACTAATAACACCACAGAGCACATCCCTCAGTTTCTTCAGAATATGTTTGCGTGGATCTTGCAAACAACAAGGAGGAACAAACATTCGTGCCCTTCATATCTAAACCAAAACTGTTGTGCATCCGATTCTCTGGAAATTAGATATGCAAATATCGTGGGTGCTGCAGTAATATTGGATGATCGAAAATTGCATCTAAACTGCGTTAACTAAATGATTGCTAATGCTGTGAAAAATCTATTTCATGTGTTTATGAGGTAGGCTGAAGAGTGTGTTGTGAACCAAAGTAGAGAGCAAGTTATTTCAGGTGTGGTGTGTGTGGTCAGAAGGACTAATTACTTCCCGTGCACCGAGGCAGCTTTTGGGTAATCGTGACATTAATATGTTGCATTTTACACGGCGCCTGCAAGCAATATAGAATGTTTGAACATTGCACTCAAATATCATGGAAACCCGAAGGCTAGAGGGTCAAGTGAATTGGAAAAATACAATATGACATTTATTGTGAGACAAACAATGGTTGTCAGTGATAGAAATACTGTAAAGTCTGAAAAGTACGTACATATCACTAAGTTACAAACACCAAAGAAAGGGAAGGTGACTCATTAATAGTTTATGTAAGAAATTAAATGATTGCATTAAATCTAAGGAAGCAGCTTCAGAAGAATTACAGATATTGTGGAAACCTGAACATTCTGAGAGATTTACTTTTCTGAAAATAAGGAAGGAGAAAGTGTTAAGGAAATCAAAAAGAACTTGAATACAAACAAACAGGAAGCACAAAGTCTGCTTACATCTACGATTCATGTACTAAAGTTTATGGATTGGTGTATAATCCAAAGTAAGGCCAAATGTGGAAATTTTTAAGGTATAGGAGAATTTATTGTGAGGAACAAAGGAAATGGCAGAGTGAATAACCAGCTACTTTGCATCTGTCTTCATGGAGAAAGCGCCAGGAAACCTCCGTGTAAAGTGATCACATGGGACTTGTGGAACTAAAGACATAAAGTCTATTCATATCAGCAACAAGGTAGTATTTGAAAATTGAGCTAGATTGATCATTGCTAAGTCTGATGGGCCAGATATACTTCATATCAAAATGTCAGAAATAAAACAGCATACTAATTGAACTGTTGGTGACTGTATTTTATTTTCTTGCAAATCCTGCAAAGGTCATAGCCATTGTAGATAAATGAAAGGATGTAAACATGATCCATCTATGTACACAGGGAAGAAGTGATAATGTGGAGGACTGCAGACCAATTAATTTGACATATGTAAAGAAAGATTTGAAATCCATTATATAAGAAGTGATATTTGGTACTTAGAAATGAACAGCAAAATTGCAGAGAATCACAATGCATTTCTGACAGAGAAATCATGCCTGAGAAAATTCGGAATTATTTGAAGTTGTTTCTTGCAGCATAGACCATTGACAACCCGTGGAAGTAGTGTATTTGGATTTTCAGAAGTCTGGGCGGGACAAATTTCTGGCTGTAACAGTTGCTGCTTTTATGAGGTATTTTAGGTGTTGGAGGTGATTTCCTCGAATTCCAGGAGCAGCAATTACTGTTTTGTATGCTCTTGCATTGTTTTGGAACTTTGGGAAAAAAAGGTCAAACAAACAGCAGTTTAAAGAGGGAGGAAACAGACAAAGGAAGCACATGGTGAGGGGAAGAAACTGACAGGACAGCCCACCTGCAGAGTTACTGCCTTTGGTGTTTGAATTCATGTATCGCTGGATATCGGAGTGTGTCTAGGAAAATTAGCAAACAGTGAAATTTACAACTAGTTTGGAGGAACTGTTTGAGCAAAGTTCCCAGCCAGATAGTGGATTGTTTTAACTGTGTCCTACAGAAAGTCTGCAGAAGTGAGTAGAGTGGGTTATTCCTTAATTATATGTTTTTGAGATATGTCTCGTGATTAATCTTAAAATATGAGCCATAAATATTAATATAGCCTTGGGCAGTGTTTTGTAGAGGAATGAGCCAGTTTTCTTTTTCTTCGTCTGTAGATTGTGAAGGAGCACAAACGGCCTTAGTAGAATCATATGCGCTTTTTGTCAGATGTGGGAGTTTAAGGACGATTTAAAGGTTACTGCGGATTATAACTGCAATAAATGCTTCTGCTTGTGAATCCTATCAGATCGAATGGATCGGCTGGAGAGACAGTTTAAGACAATGAAGAATTGGTAACAGCAACAGTATGTGATGGATGGCAGTTATAGGAAGGGGTGATACAGTTACAGATATAGTTACATAGATGGGTTAACTCCAACAAAGGCAAGATAATGAAGTAGCTAGTGCAGGAGTCTTCTGTGGCTGTCCCCATTTCAAACAAATATGCTGTTTTGGAAAATGTAGCGGGTGATGGATTCACATGGGAACGTAGCACAAACAGATAAGTTTGTGGTATGGAGACTGGCTCTAATGCAACAAGGGATACGTCAGATTCCACGAGGTCAATTGTGTTAGGGGACTCACTATTCTGAGGTACTGATAGACGGTTCTGTGGCCAGCAGAAAAATAAGCAGATTGGTGTGTTGCTTCCCTGGTACCAGGATCAAGGATGTCTCAGAAAGGGTGCAGAATGTTCTCACGGGGGAGAGGGGCCAGCAAGAGGTCATTGTCCAAATTGGAACCAACAACATAGGAAGGGAAAAGTTTGAGATTATGGACGGAGATTGCATGTAATATGCAGAAATTTAAATAAGAGGTTCTTGGCAGTAGTAATATCTGGATTACTCCCGGTGCTACGAGCTCGTGAGGACAGGAATAGAGGGATAGAGAAGATGAATGCATGGCTGTGGAGCTGGTGTATGGGAGAAGTATTCACATTTTTGGATCACTGGAATCACTTTTGGGTTAGCAGGAACCTGTACCAGAAAAACGGAATGCACCTAAATTGGAAGGGGAGAAATATACTGACATGGAGACTTGCTCCAGCTGCTCGGGAGGATTTAAGCTAGTAAAGGGAGGGGGGGTCTGGGGGCAGGGAGGTAGTGAGGAAATAGATCAATCTGAGATTGGTACAATTGAGAACAGAAATGAGTCAAACAGTCAGGGCGGGCAGGGACAAGGTAGGACTAATAAATTAAACTGCATTTATTTCAATGCAAATGAGCCAAACAGGGAAGGCAGATGAACTCAGGGCATGGTTAGGAACATGGGACTGGGATATCATAGCAGTTACAGAAACATGGCTCAAGGATGGGCAGGACCAGCAGCTAAATTTTCCAGGATACAAATGCTACAGGAAAGATAGAAAGGAAGGCAGGACAGGAGGGGGAGTGGAGTTTTTGATTAGGGATAGCATTACAGCTGTACTGAGGGAGGATATTCCTGGAAATACATCCAGGGAAGTTATTTGGGTAGAACTGAGAAATAAGAACGGGATGATCGCCTTATTGGGATTGTATTATAGACTCCCTAACAGTCAGAGGGAAATTGAGAAACAAATTTGTAAGGAGATCTCAACTGTCTGTAAGAAAGTAGGGTGATTTTGTTCGGAGATTTTAACTTTCCAAACATAGACTGTGACAGCCATAGCATTAAGAATCTAGATGGAGAGGAATATATTCAGTGTGTACAAGAAAATTTTCTGATTCAGTCTGTGGATGAAGCTACTAGAGGAGGTGCAAAACCTGACTCACTCTGGGGAAATAAGGCAGGGCAGGTGACTGAGGTGTCAGTGGAGGTGCACTTTGGGGCCAGATACCATAATACTATTAGATTTAAGATAATTATGGAAAAGGATAGACCAGATTTTAAAGTTGAAGTTCTAAATTGCAGAAAGGCCAATTTTGACAGTATTTGGCAAGAACTTTCAAAACCTGATTGGGGGCAGATGTTCACAGGTAAACGGATGGCTGGAAAATGGGAAGCCTTCAGAAATGAGATAACAATTATCCAGAGAAAGTATATTCCTGTTAGGAGGAAAAGAAAGGCTGGTAGTATAGGGATTGCTGACTAACTAAACGGTTTGATTCATAAAAAGAAGGAAGCATGTGTCAGGTATAGACAGGATAGATCGAGTGAATCCTTCGAAGAGTATAAAGGCAGTAGCAGTATACTTAAGAGGGAAATCAGGAGGGCAAAAAAGGGACATGAGATAGCTTTAGCAAGTAGAATTATGGAGACTGCAAAGGGTTTTTACAAATACATTAAGGACAAAATCATAACTAGGGAGAGAATAGAACCCCTCAAAGATCAGCAAGGCAGCCCTTGTGTGGAGCTGCAGGAAATGGGAGAGATACTAAACGAGTATTTTGCATCAGTATTTACTGTGGAAATGGATGTGGAAGACATAGAATGTCAGGAAATAGATGGTTACACGTTGAAAAATGTCCATATTACAGAGGAGGAAGTGCTGGATGTCTTGAAACGTGTAAAAGTGGATTAATCCCCAGGACCCGAACAGGTGTACCATAGAACTCTATGGGAAGCTAGAGAAGTGATTGCTGGGATTCTTGCTGAGACATTTGTACCGTTGATAGTCACAGGAGAGTTCCAGAAGACTGGAGTTTGGCAATCGTGGTGCCACTGTTTGAGAACGGTGGTACGGACAAACCATGGAACTATAGGCCAGTGAGCCTGACGCCGGTGGTGGGCAAGTTGTTGAAGGGAATCCTGAAGGACAGGATGTACATGGAGTTGGAAAGACAAGGACTGATTAGGGATAGTCAACATGGCTTTAACCATGGGCAATCATATCTCACGATCTTGATTGAGTTTTTTGAAGAAGTAACGAAGAGGGCAGAGCGGTAGATGTGATCTATATGGACTTCAGTAACGCGTTCGACAAAATTCTCCATGGGAGACTGGTTAGCAAGTTTAGATCTCACAGAACACAGGGACAACTAGCCACTTGGATACAGAACTGGCTCAATGTTTGAAGACAGAGGGTGGAGTTGGAGGGTTATTTTTCAGACTGGAGGCCTGTGACCAGTGGAGTACCACAAGGATCAGTGCTGGTTTCTCGATTTTTTATCATTTACATAAATGATTTGCATGCGAGCGTAAGAGGTATTATTAGTAAGTTTACAGATGACAACAAAATTGGAGGTGTAGTGGACAGCGAAGAGGGTTACCTCAGAGTACAACAGGATGTTGATCAGATGGGCCAATGGGCTGAGAAGTGGCAGATGGAGTTTAATTGAAATAAATGGGAGGTGCTCCATTTTGGGAAAGCAAATTTTAGCAGGACCTATACACTTAATGGTAATGTCCTGGGTGTGTTGCTGAACAAAGAGACCTTGGAGTGCACTTTCATGACTCCTTGAAAGTGGAGTCGCAGGTAGGTAGGATAGTTAAGGTGGTGTTTGGTCTGCTTTCCTTTATTGGTTAGAGTATTGAGTATTGGAGTTGGGAGGTCATGTTGTGGTTGTACGGAACACTGGTTAGGCCACTGTTGGAATATTGCATGGAATTCTGGTCTCCTTCCAATCGGAAATATGTTGTTAAAATTGAAAGGGTTCAGGAAAGATTGACAAGGATATTGACAGGGTTGGAGAATTTGAGGTATAAGGAGAGGCAGTACAGTCTGGGGCTATTTTCCCTTGAGCGTTGGAGGATGAGGGGTGACCTACTAGAGATGTACAAAATTGTGAAGGGCATGGAGAGGATAAATGGAGAAAGTCTTTTCCCTGGCGTCGGGGAGTCCATAACTAAAGGCCATAGGTTTAGGGTGAGGGGTGAGGCATGTTGGGTGGCACAGTGGTTAGCAATGCTCCCTTCCAACGCCACGAGACTCGGGTTCAATTCCTGCCTCAGGCTGTGTGGACTTTGCACATTCTCCCTATGTCAGCGTGGGTTTCCTCCCACAATCCAAAAATGTGCAGGCTAGGTGAATCGGCTATGCTAAATTGCCTGTACTGTTAGGTTAATGGGTAAATGTAGGTGGAAGGATCTGGGTGGTTTGCGCTTTGGCGGGTCGGTGTGGACTTGTTTCCACATTTTAAAAAATCAAAACGTGAAAGAGACCTAAGGGGCAACTTTTTCACACATACGGTGGTACGTGTATGGAATGAGCTGCCAGAGGATGTGGTGGAGGCTGGTACAATTGCAGCATTTAAAAGATATTTGGATGGTTATATGAATAGGAGGGTTTGGAAGGATATGGGTCGGGTGCGGGCAGGTGGGACTAGATTGGGTTGGGATATCTGCTAGACATGGACGGATTGGACTGAAGGGTCTGTTTCCATACTGTACATCTCTATGACTTTATAACTCACACAGTGAGTTCGTAACTGCAAATAGTGTGAATGGTATTTGGAGGAATACATGTAATTGGAAAGTTAAAGTTAGGTTGGAGTTTGTTTAAAGGGATTGGAATATAGAGGTAAAGACATCATGAAGCAGTTGCATAGAGTGTTGGTGAGAGTGTACCTGAGGTATTGAATGCAGTGTTGGTGACCTAATCTAAGAAAGATTACACTGATCACAGAGGACGTGCAATGGACATTCTCCAGATTAATTCCTGAGATGACAAGATTTTCTGATGGGGAGATTTGTCTTGCGACCTCTCCAGTTTCAAAGCATGAGAGGTTTTCGCAGTGAAATTTCAAAAATCTATGATACATGTGATGTGGTGCAAATAAATAGGATGTTTCTCGAGCTGTCTACGCTATATTTAAGGCAAAAAAATACAGGATACGGGATGTGCCATTTAAGACCTCAATAAGGAGGAAATTCTTCCCTCAGAGGGGACTGACTAACACAGGAGCGTGGAAGCCTGTTGGCAGGGCAAGACTAAGGAGAATCCCCAGATATTCTTCACATATATCAAGTGGAACAGAACAACCAGGGAACATGTAGGGCCTATTAGTGAGTTGGCAAGTTGTATCCCAACTCAACTTCATGGTGGAAGGGTGTGTGTGTGACTGGAGCCCAATTTCCCCGGTGTACCGCGGAGATCAGTGCTGTGTCCCTTATTAGTTGTGGTATTCATAAGTGATGTGAATGTGAAGCGGGTGGGGAAGTGTGATAAGTAGGTTTGTGTTTGACACAAAGATTTGCCGGTGGTTGGCAGTGAGGGGGAAGGACTTATGTTACAGGAAGATACAGATAGAATGTTCAGATGGTCAGATTAATGGCAGATGGAATGTAACCCTGATATATATGAGGTGATACAGTTTGGAATAAGGAACCAGATAGGGGAGTACTCAAAGAATGGCATCACACTAGGAAGCTCAGAGCGTGCTTCTCCACACATCCCTGAATGCGACTGGATATCATAATGGATGAGTTCAGCTTGACTGTAGATAAAGCCTTTATTAATTGACCCAAAGATTATACAAGTTTTATATAGCACTTTGGTAAGGCCAAATGAAATATTGTGTGCAGTTCTGGGAGCCACATTACAAGAAGGATTTGATTATACTGGATGAGGTGCAGAAGAGATTCACCAGGATGTTCCCTGGGATGGACCATATGAGCTGTGGAGAGAGTCTGGGTAAACTCGAATTATTTTTTTGAAGCAGAGGAAGTTGGGTGGGTAAGTAATTCAAGTTTAAGATTACAAGAGGCATGGACAGGGTGAATAGACAACAGCTGTTCTTTTTAGTCAAAGTTTCAGCTTCTTTACAGAGTGAAACCAGGGAATGGAGAATGGAGAACAGAGAAACATGACACAGCTACTTCACTTCTGCCTTCACAGAAAAATACATAAACAAACCCTTCCCAGCAATAGGAGAAAACCTGAGTCTGATGAGAAAATGATGTCGAATTAAATTAGTAAATAAACTAATTTGGAGTAATTATTGGAGCTGAAAATAATGGGCATAGCAAAGAATTAACGCACATTGATAAAATGGGAAAAATATTTGAGAAACTGACTGGTAGATTAATTACAGTAAAAAACAGTAGAGGCACTGAACTTGGATTTTCAGCAAGAATTTTAATAGAGTCCCAAGCCTAGTTTGCAAAGTAAAAGCACATGGGATAGGGGGTAATATATGGACATGGTGTTAAAATGGGAATGTTGACAGGAAACAATGAGTAGGAATAAATGGATGGTTTTCAGTTTGGAAGGCTCATAGGGCATCGCAATGATTGGTGCTGGGGCGCCAGATATTCACAATACATCTCGAACATCTCGTTGAGGGATTCAAATGCAAAGTTTTCAAGTCTGCTGACAGAACTAGGATTTTAAAAAGTGAGGAGGATGTAAAAAAAACTTCAAGGTACTTGAAGCAAATGGAGTGAATGATTAAATATGTGGCAGATGAAGACCAGTGTGTATAGGTATGATGTTGTCTACTTTGTTGGGAAACACTAAAATTCCAGCCAACCATTGGAAAAGGGAGTGGTTGAGAAATGTCGATCTATGAAGGGAACTTCACTTTTCTTCTGTTATTGTTTGGACAGACATCTGAGTTCCATGCAAGGCAGTGAGTTCTGAAGACAGAGGCCAATACAGGGAATACATTGGCACACAGACCAGTTTACGCAGACCCACAAAGTGGGGAGCTGTAACATCAAAAAGGATCTGGGATTCCCCTGTACACCAGTCACTGAAAGCAAAATTGCAGGACCAGAAAGCAGTCAGGAAGATAAATGGGATGTTGACCCTCATTTCAGGGGGACTTGAGTCCAGGAGTAAGGGTGTCTCAGTGGAACTGTACAGGACCTTGGTGAGAACTCAACTCGAACATTGTGCAGTGTTCTGTGCAGTTTGGTCTCCATACCTAATAAAGGACAAACCTGACATTGAGGGAGTGCAGCGAAGGATGACCAGACTGATCTCTGGGATGACAGACTTTATGTGTAGCAGAGTTTGGGGCGACTGGACCTGTATCCCATGGGGTTTAGGAAAATGAGTGGCGATCTCAGTGAGATATATAAGACACTGACAGGGTTAGATAGATTGGAAGCAGTGATGATAATTCCCGTGGCTGGGAAGTCTAAAACAAGGGGCCACAGCATTAGGTACAGACAGGTCACATTGCATTTAGATACGAATAAATGTCTGCACTCAGAGACTGGTGAACCTGGGAATTCTCTCTCACATAAGGCTGTGTAAGACAAGGCACTGAAGACTAATAAGGATGTCTGGACACTGAAAGGATGGGGGAGAGAGCAGGAGTATGGTGTAGAAATAAAGGGCCAGCCATCATTATATTGAATTGGATAGCAAACTCGACAGACCAAGGGGACTACCGCAGTTCCCTTTTTATAGCTTCACAAGGTTAATCACATTAAGGCATGTGTACAGTGTGTGGGGGTAAGTGCATTGAGGAGATGTTCAGACACTAACTAGAATGGGGCAGGCTGAATGTGCTGTATGGCCTATTACATTCCCGATGTTTCTGTGCGGTCTGTAGGAAAGCTCTGTAAATGTTGTCACAAGTTCACAGATGTTCGGAAGGAGGTCTCTGCAGGGTCAACAGGACTGTGTTTCCAGTTCGCTTTTCCATACTGAGGCTGGGGCTGGATGTTCTGTCAGGTTTTATCCTTTAAGACCCCGGAACAGTTTGATACAATAGAGTGTCTTGCTTGGCCTTTTCAGAGACCATTGAAGGGTTTATCACATGTCTGTGCGTCTGGAGTCACTTTTAGGCCAGACCAGGAAAGCACGGGAGATTCACTTCCTGAAAGTCCATTGGAAAAACAAATTGGTGTTACCAAGCGACATTGACTTCAAGGCCATTGTTACTGACACCAGATTTGAGATCTCGATACTTTATTAATTGTTTTTAACTTCCACCAGCTGCCAGAGCATTAGCCTGGTCTGGATTATTAATCCACTGACTTTTCCAAAACAACACCATCTCCACATGGGGACCGATCGGAAACCACACTGAGCAAGTTTATGTCTGTGCTGCTTGACAGGTCTATCAAAATGAACTCCCAATTTGACTATCGTGATGAGACTGAGAGGGTTGTAATTGGTCAGATTGTAATTATTTCCCGACACTGAGTAATTTTCCACATTGCCAGGGAGATGTCAGAGTTGGAGCTGGAAGGAAACCGCTTCCCCAGGGGCACGGCTTGTTGTACAGCACAAGTCTTCAGTCCTATTGCAGGAATGGGGTCAGGGCTCATTGCCTTTGCCGTCTCAACTGTGTTCAGCTGTGTCTTCATGTCACGTGCAGCGAATCGAATTGGTTGAAGACTGATCTGTGATTCTGTGGGCATCATGATGACGGTGAGTTGAATCATCGACTCAACACCCCTGGCGAGGATGGTACAGATACTATTTCCTTGTTTTTTACAGAGATGTGCAGAGTTGATCCATTGATAGACTGGGAATAATTGAGGAGCCCTCTCCATCTGTCAGTTGTTTAGTCGTCGATCACGATTTTTGGCCAGATGTGGCAGGCTGCAGAGTTCGATCTGGGTGTATTGACCTTGTGACAATTTTTCTCTCTCTATCATTAGATTTGGTTTCATTTGATTTAATAGGAGTCATTGTTGCATGTATGTAAGTAGAGTGAAACTCTTTGTTTATGCACAGTTCTGGCAGATCATAGTGAGAGTTGGAGCTCCCTTTTTTTAGAGATTTGGAGTGGCTGAAATTTAAAAGACTACTTCAGCTGTCTGTTTCTAAAGAGCCACAAAATAGACAGAAATTAAAATAGATTTCTTCAGCATAGTGGAAAAAGGGCCTTTCAGAAGGGAATTATTCCAAAGCAAAAGAAAGGATAATCTGATTCGTAAATTTCTGAAACATGCCAACATAGTGATAAAGAAATTTCTTTTTTAAAGAATTGATGATTATTAACAGAACACAGATAAAATAATGAAATTGTAGCACAAAAACTTTGAAGAATCATTACAAAAGGTAACTTATTCTGATATCAGTAAGGATTCTTTTCATCCACAAAAACAGCAACTCAAGTTATCTTTCAGAAGCTCGCTGTGCCTTTGAAACTATTTACAATTGTAATAAGTCTGAGTTAAATATTTGGTAAATAATCATGGACACAGATTTTAATGTAATTCTAAAAGCTTAAAGAGATGCCTGGCATGTCTTGTCTAATTCACTAAGAAAAAGGATAACAGTAGAAATAATAATAACAATACGAATTTTGTAACAGAATCAACTTTTTAATGTAAAACGTGATCTCGGAATTTAATTAGAGATAGCCTGCCCATTGGAGAATAGAATGTATGCAATCCTTCAAGATAAACAATGAGGGAAATGACTAAAAAGAGCACTGCCCCGAACTTTGGAATGCATTATAGAAAGATCCCAAGGCCTAGAGATAACAACAATCGTTAAACATCCGAAACAAATAAGAACCTCGAGCTGTCCCTGGGAGTGTCCATCATTGATCAGTTGTTTTACAAGATTGGTTCTGCAGAAGGGGAGTGGAGGGTACACTGACAAATTGTTTATGATCATTGCAACACAGAACGTATAAAAATACTGTCTTTTTACTGTAAACTCGAAGTGCGTCATTGATTTGCCTTCTGATCTGAGCTAAAGATTAAGGAAACGATTGTCTTCTCATGTCAAAGCCAGATTCGAGGAAGATCCTTTGGGATTCTCCCAGCATTATCCAGGTTTTCCTTGAATTAAAGTCCACTCCGTGCCTGTGCCCTGTCTGCCTCCAGAGTCTTTGTCCCGAGCTGGGGAATCTCGCTCCTATAATAAGCAAGGAACATACAGATCATAGGGTAAAGGAAAAACTTAGACTGAGGCATACAGGCTACACCAGAAAGGGCATGCGATAGGCAACATCAATGTGAGCAAGATCAGCATTATTTGAAGTTAGAGAGTCCATTCATTAGTTTAATAATGGGCTGGGAAGATGCTGTTCATGGGCTGCTGGTTTGTGTGTTCAAGATTCTGTATTGTCTCCATGATGGAAGAGATTGTAGGAGATCCAGGGTACGATGGGTCTTTGATAATGTTATCAGCCTTTCTGCGGCAGTGAGCTGTGTAAATGGAGACAATGGATAGGACGTTGGTTTCCGTGATGGCATGGGCTGTGCACACAACCTTCTTTCATTTCTCTTACTGTCCTGGGCAGGGCTGTGGCCACACCAGGTCATTATGCACACAGATAGTTTGCTGTCAGTGGTGCATTTGTAGACATTGGTGAAGGTCCTTGTGGGCATGTCAAATGTCCTGAGCTGCCAGAGAAAGAAGAGGCGTTGTTGTGCCATCTCGGCTGTCACATCTACATGGGAGGTCGGTTATCGTCACTTCAAACAACTTAATGCTTTTCACCATTTCAAGTTCAGTTCCATTGATGCAGATGGGGGCATGTTCTCCTCCTTTATTTCTGAAGTCATTGATCAGTTGGTTAGTTCTGCCGACATTGAAAGAGGGGTTGGTCTCAGTCCAGCACATCACCAAGTCCTCTATTTCCGTTCTGTTTTTTGACTTACATACCTGCCCTACTATGATGGTGTCATCAGTGAACACGTAGATGGCAGTTGTTCAAAATTTGGCAATACAATCGTGGGTGAACAGGGAGTATAGTAGGGGACTGAGGACACATCCTTTGGGATTTCAGTGTAGAATGTTACCATGGAAGAGACACACTTACCTATTTTCACTGAGTGTGTACTGTAGGTCAGAAAGCTGAGGATCCAATTTCAGAGGGCGGAGCCAAGACTAAGGTCAGGGAGTTTTGTGATTATTCTGAAGGAAATAATGGTGTTGAAGGTGAACCTATAGTCAATGAGCAGGAATCTGACGTGGGTGCCCTTATTGTCCAGATGCTCCAGGATATGGCACCCGCTATGGACCCATTCCACTGGTAGGAAAATTGGAGGGGATCGAGGCAGGCTGGGAGACTGGAACTGATGTGGGCCATGACTAGCTTCTCGAAGAACTTCACTCCCCTCAGTCTCCTGCGCTCTAAAGAGAAATGTCCCAGCTTATCCAACCTCTCCCTATGACTCAGACCCGTGAGTCATGGCAACATCCTTGTAAAGTTTCAGTTTAATACCATCCTTCCTACAGCAAGGTGTGACCCAAAACTGAACACAACGCTGAATTGGAAATATTTGTAACTATATGTTTCACTCTGCTGCCAGTTATTATGCTGCTGTGATATTGTTTTATTTTTTGTGTTATTCTGAAATCTTATTATTCATTGAATCCTCTGACGGCAATCCCTCGGGTGAACGTCCTCCTGACTGCGTGAATTTGAATCAATCTATTTTGTTTGGACTGATATTTTGAGGCCGCTGTATATCAGAGAACAT
Source organism: Chiloscyllium punctatum (assembly GCF_047496795.1). Taxonomy (NCBI): domain Eukaryota; kingdom Metazoa; phylum Chordata; class Chondrichthyes; order Orectolobiformes; family Hemiscylliidae; genus Chiloscyllium; species Chiloscyllium punctatum. Next base: position 183,780 of record NW_027310067.1, read on the forward strand.
GAAGAGATGATGGATGACTGTACAGTGTGTGTCCTTTACTGGACCAGCTTGTCTCTCCAGGCACCTAAAGCTTTTATTGTGGGTCAGAGTACCTCAGAATCGTTACATCACAGAAGGAAGCTATTTAGCCCATTGTAGGTCCATGCACAGAGAGCATTCCAGCTCAGTTCCTACAACATCCTTCAGCACTGCCGACAGATGCACCGACCTTACCGTCAACCATAAATTTACTAACTCATCCTTCTATACACTCATTAAGGTCATTTTCAAAAGGACAAACAACAATCACTTCAAAGCAGATCCTTGCAGTAGACCACTGGCAACTGAACTACAGTATGAACATTCCCCATCAACTACCACCTTCTGTCTGCTTTCAGCTAGCCGATTTGTGATCCAAACGCTAAATCACCCACAATTCCACGTCTCCATATTTTCTGGGAGAAAGTAAGGACTGCAGATGTTTGAGATCAGAGTCGAGAGTGTGGCGCTGGAAACGCACAGCAGGTCAGGCAGCATCCGAGGAGCGATGAAAAAATGCAGACTGCAGATGCTGCAGACCTGAAATCTGCTTCCTGATGAAGGTCTTACAAGAGAAACATCAACTTGCATGCATCTTGGACGCTGCCTCATCTGTTCTGCTTTTCCAATGCAACACTCTCCACATTTTCTTCAATAGCCTATCATGGGGTCCTTATCAAATGCTTCACTGAAATCTATATACCTCACTTTACCCTCATCCACCTGTTTGGTCACCTTCTCAATGAAGTCGGTAAGATTGTGAGGCATGACATACCCTTCACAAAGCCTTGTTGACTATTCCTGATCAAATGATTCCTTTCTAGATGATAGTAAATCATATCTCTTATAATCCTTTCCAACATCTTACCCAAAACCAAAGTAAGACAGTTGTGTAGTTACCAGGTTTGTCTCTTCTCAATGTTTTGAGCCAGAGGACAACGTTTGCTGTCCTCCAGTCTTCTGGCACTATTCCTGTAGACAATGGCGATGTAAAAATCCGAACAGATGGTTGTGTAAACTCCTCCCTAGCTTCTCAGAGAAACCTAGGATAAATCCCATCTAGCCCAAGGGACCTATCTATTTTCACACTCTCCAGAACTGCTAACATCTCCACGTTACGAACTTCAATCCCGTCTAGTCTAATAGCCTGTATCTCAGTATTGGCCTCGACAACATTTTCTTTTTCCATTGTGAATACTGATTCAAATATTCATTTACAGCCTGTCCTAACTCCTCAGACTCCACACACACCTTCACACTACTGTCCTTGATTGCCATTAATCTTCATTTGGTCATTCTATTATTCATGACGTACTGATAGAAAACTTGAGGGTTTTCCACGATGCTACTTGCCAAAGACTTCTCATGCTCTCTCCTGGCTATTCTTAGCTCTTTCTTTAAGACCTTCCAGGCTAACTTGTAACTCACAAGCATCCGAACTGAGCCTTCACGTTTCCTCTTTACATAAGCCTCCTTCTTCCTCTTGACAAGAGATTCAACTGCTTCAGGAAACCACAGCAGCCTCACTCAACCACTTCCTCCTTTCCTGACATGTATAAACTTATCAAGGACACACAGTAGCTGTTGTTTGAAAAAGCTCCACTCTTAAATTGTACCCATCCTCTGCAATTTCCTTCCCCATCCTATGCATCCTAAAACCTTTCCTAATCGCATCATAATTGCCTTTCCCCCAGCTATAACTCTTGCCCTGCGGTATACACCTGTCCCTTTCCATCGCTAAGGTAAACGTAACTGAATTGTTGTCACTATCAGCCAAGTGTTCACCTACCTCCAAATATAATACCTGGTCAGGTTCATTACTCAGTACCAAATCCAATTTGGCCTCGGCCCTTGTTGGCCGACTTACATACTGTGTCAGGGAACCATTCTGGACAAGTGGACAAAAGCTGACCCATATAAAGTAATTGAACTGCAGCATTTCGAGTCAATATTTGGAAAGTTAAATTCTTCCTAATAACTACTCTGTTACTTTCGCTCCTATCCAGTATCATCTTTGTAATCCTTTCCTCTACATCTCTGGAACTTTTCAGACAGCAAGAGAGACCTTTCAACAGGGGGACATATCCGTTATTGTTTCTAACCTCTTCCCATACGACCTCAGTAGGCAAGTCCTTATCAAGCTTCCTTTCTACCAACATAATGCTGTCTTTGCTTTTCAATGACACCTCACCCTCCCCCACACCCAACCCCCACCCCTGCCCCACTGTTAGTACCTTCCTTGTTCTTAATGAAACATCTAAACCGCGGACCATCCATCGATCAGTCCTGTCCCTGCTCTATCCATTTTTCCAAAATGGCCACAACATCAAGCTGTACGATTGTACAATTTGGAAACAGGGAGCGATTGGAGGGATGTTAAACGAGGGTGAGTTGGACAGATCAGAAGACAGCATGAGTGGAGGTAGACAGGAACAAACAGAAAATGGAAGTTTTATTTAGAAAGTCTCACTGACTGCAAGGCCTTTATCTATTGCCATACCGTTTGAGCACTGTGTAGATACTGGCTGTGGTCCCAGAGCATTTATCGCCAATAATAACACAGAGGTGAGTCGCTGACAGTTAAACAAAGTCCAAAAGGCCGAGTAATTTTTTTTACTCTACAGTGAGAAGGTGATTTAATTTAAATCGACGGGGTGAACAGCAGCAGGAACTGAGAACCCCCTCAATACTGAGATACTGCGCCAGAGAATCTCAACGAGGTGGATCACTGACAGAGGGGAAATTAGCATCTCAGCTGTGGGCCAGAAATGATTGATAAAGATTGCATGCCACTTCCATGGTTTTGTAATACACTTTTCAATGTATGTAGCTCAATATCATGAGTGTATCTTATTTCTTTGTACTTCCCATAGTTCAGTACGGACAGAAAATCATTTTGTCTCCGTATTTTGTGTTCAATAAACAGATTTTACTTCTCATTCCTCACTTTAGATGTATCCTTGAATCTGTTCTTCATATAAGTTAGAAAGAGTAACATTCCAATACTGATGACTGAGGAATATTATTGTCCCTCCCTCCAGTCTGAACTGCGATGTCCCACAATTCTCTCTGTTTCCTATCTCCTCCATAATTCCATAATCACACTGTAATTGAAGTCCAGTAAATTACATTTCATCACAGTTCACTAACATTGATAACATCAATAGCACAGGCCTCATCTGCCTCTCTCTGAACCTGGAATAACAATCTGAATTGCATTTGTCACGTACAATTCTCTGTTAACATATCCATGCCATTTGTCTGTTATAACCCAACGTTGTCTCAGACACATATTCCCTTCAGATCATGAACTATAAAAATTGTCTCAATGTTTCATTGAAATTATGATGCTTTATCAATAGTTACGGGATCTATGTTTCCATTTATAAACAGAGACACATGTTTACGTTCTGATAAACTTATGGCATTACTCGTGCGTCCAAGACAGATTGAATGGTGACAAACAATTAATCTACCAGCGTCAAGATTTGTTCCATCAGTCATCCTCACATAGCCCATCCAGAAAATGACAGTTTGAATCATTGTTTTGAATTTGAATAAAAAAATATTGAATTGACAGGCGTTGGCTGGAGCTATTTGTTCAGTGACTGTGATTGATGTCAGTCTCCGTGGATCCGAGATGTGTCACTGGAGGGTTTGCCTCTTCTATTAATTAAGATTAGATTAGATTAGATTATATTACTTACAGTGTGGAAACAGGCCCTTCGGCCCAACAAGTCCACACCACCCCGCCGAAGCGTAACCCACCCATACCCCTACATCTACATCTACATCTACCCCTTACCTAACACTACGGGCAATTTAGCATGGCCAATTCACCTGACCTGCACATCTTTGGACTGTGGGAGTCATCATTTTCAGGTCCAGTCAAAAATTTTATTCCTTCCTGATTATAACTAGCAAATTACTATTCACAGCTTACTCAACAATACACGAGGAGAAACCAGTCTGTTCCTAATCTCCATTATCTTTTTTCTTCATTCATATTTTCATTTCCACATATTCTCCCCACTCACCAATCCTGCCCAAGACCACTATCAGGATATTTCAGTCACCTTCTCAGCCTCAATGCTGCTGCTGCTGAATAATCCATCGTTTGTGCCTTTGGTAAATTCAGATATAACCGTTTCAAGTCCCTTCTAACTATGCTTACGTCACTTGAGCTGGTTAATTTGTCCTCTCCACAGAATCTGTCAGATGGACAGACAGTGCATGGTGGTCAAGTCATTGTCTCATAATCAAGCGGCACAGAATAATAATCTTTTGGTGTCTCATGAAAGAAGTTGATGGAATGAAAATGAAATCATCACCACTAGTTTTAAACAGGAGCATATCTGTTTGCCTCATGTCCTTTAGAGATGGTAATGGGTTATCCTTTCATGTTCAGGTCTCTGTGTGACTGCAAACCCACAGCAATGTGGTTTGCTCTTTATTATCCTGTGCAACAGCTGATTAAACCACTCAGTTCAAGATCAGCATAACATGCTGGCCTGACCAGGGCTGCACACATCCCGTGAGGGAAGAACAAAAGGAAAGATAGCTCCCTTTCTCTGCCTGATTTCCATGTTACTGCAAGTCATTTCCATTCAGGTAGGTGACCATTCCCTGTTTCAAGTGAATTCTTTCTGATTGAGTCTCCCTCTGAACGTGATATACATATCCATCGACACCTCTGGTGATGACTGACGCACAGATGTAAGAAACTTCAAAATTCACATCATTTGCAGTGCAGAGAGAAGGAATGGCTTTTTATACAACCGGAAAGAAGCTGAGACAGCTAAGTGAGGGAACAGAATTGTCGTGATCAACCTTAGAGTGTTGTTGAGATAGTATTTGGAGTATTGTGCACAGATTTTCTCTCCTTTATAAGGAATAATCCTCTTGGCAGAAACAGTATAAAGGAGTTTCACCAGACTAATTATTGGGATGATTGTACCATCGGGAGTGCATGAGGATCTGTAGCGCTTTGAAGAATAAGAGGTGATTGCATTGAAACTTAAGGTGATGGACAGTCACTCATTATATCCCAAACAGAACTAATACGGTGATAAATTCCATGTTTTTTTTTAAACTTGGTTTACATAATTCTCAATGGCTTAAAAGACTCTGAGAATGTCCCTCTCAGTCCACGCCACTCCCCATTTCGATAAACTCTTCCAACATTAATCCAGTGCATTTGGTGTGTGATCATACATAGAACTTCACGTTATCCTCCATCGCGACAGGAGCCACAACACCTTCATTCTAAAACAGTTAACTGTCCCGACCAGCTTCTGACCCCCAAGAAGAACATGGGTCTGTCTTCTTGGAGATGGAAGATGCCTCCTTGAGGCCTGGCACAAAACATTTGATTCCTTCCTCATTGCCAGCAAAACACGTTAAAGAATCATCTGTTCCACAGGCAATGGAGCCACGAGGAACATTGTGAGCAGTCTATGAGTGCAGTCTCTGCTCTATTCGTTTTCCAGGTTTGAGCATCAATGACACCCTCCTATTCCTGTATAAGTGTCTCGAGGGGTGAATGGTCTCCTCCTGGGTCCATAGAACAGGTTTAGGGGTCTTACTGAAATCTGCCTGTTCCTGTTTAACCGCTCAATGTACTGACCAGACGCCTCCTCTTCCTGTGGAACAGGCAGAAGGATTGAATGGGTTGTCCCTCTTCTTGTTCAGTCATTTCAATGGGCTGAATAGTTTCCACATATCCGGGTGTAACCAGCTTGAGGTGCTGAATGAGTTTCTCTTTTAATTGTGGAAATGTGCAGTGCCTGGCCGTTCTGTTACATCAATGTTACCGACACTTTAACAGCACAAATGTGAATGTTGTTTGGGTCTTGCTGAATATGGACACATACCGGTTCAGGAGCTGAGTGGGGACAAAATGTTCTGAATATTGTGTGATCTTCAGTGATCACTCCGCTTCTGATCTTGGGATAGATGGGGGGGCGTCGGGAATGGGGGCACATAGACGTTGACGAAGGAGCTGAAGATGCTTGTGCTGAGGAAGTTATTCTGAGGATCTCTTGAAGTGATGTCCTGGGACTGAGAGGAATGTCAGCCAACGACCACAAACATCTTCCTTTGTGCTCTGAAAGACCCCAACCAGTGAGGACGTTAGACCTGATTCTCATTAAGCTCAGATAAGTAGGTGGTCTTGATGACATCCTCAGTCAACTACTGCCTTGATATCAAGGCCATTCACTCTTTCCTGAGCCCCTGTGTTCACCTCTTGTTCACATCAACAGGGTGACGGTGTATGTGTAGAGAGTGTTTTCCTCTCACAGATGGTAATCAATGTCAGGAATTATCTGGACTAGAAAGTTAGGGGAGCTACATCACTGAAAGTATTTAATGGGGTGGTACATGAATCGTTGACCTGTCAGAGAGCTGAGGAGTTTGAATAACTGGGCATTAAGGAGGAGTTAATGCGAACAGTAGATTAGCTATGATCGTATACAATGGCTTGACCGTACGAATTACCTATTCCTGTTCCTTATGTTTTCATTTTCTGTAATTTCAAAGTAAATGGCTGTAATTTTCCTGGATGTACTGTTATTGCATGTTGCAATCAGAGAGAGCAAAGCACTTTTGAGTCATCTCTGAGTGAGGCTCTACCATGCACTATGATCTGATTAAGGTCTCAGCACTTTTCTGTCAGTGTACCATTTTCCTACATTCATTTGTCTTTCAAATGTCTTACATAGACAATTTTGACCAAATGGAAATATCCAGGAAATATCACAATCTTCTGTGGAAGGGAATTCACACCTTGAGAACCCTATGAGAATCTCTTGTTCGTGTTCTGACCAGTGTTGGAGGGTCACACATGTCTTTTCCCACTCCTCTATTGGTGAAAGCAAATTTTAAATGTAACCAGTTGAATGCTGTGTCCAATGATATAGGTATCGGACTGGGTAAGTTTTCTTCAAAAATCTGAGACACAGAAAGTTGAACTGTGAACAAATGGTAAAATGATAGTGTCCCAAATTTTTTTTTCTGTCTTTCAACTTATTCTGCTCGCACAAATGTCTGGGAATGCGGATTTCTTCACGGAACAGTTGGATTTGGCTGAATTCCCTTTGCTTCGAGCTGTACAGAGATTCCTATGAATCCTCATCAGGAATCCTCCACCAGTGGTAAAGATGACTCAGGAGTTTTCTGCTCTCACGCCTTGTTTTCAGGCAGAAGTAAGTAAGAGAGAGAGACCAATTGGCTGCTGCTTCTGAAGCAAATAATATTTTTCTCCGTCTTTGTGTGGAAAAATACAAGAATGTCAACTGAACACCAAACTGGACCATGTGCACTCTCCATGTACATTCTCTGGAATGGATGATAATAGACTGTATGCTGTATGCAGCATCATTGCTGTTGTTGTGCACAATTTTTGTTCATTAGCAAAAGAAAATAATGTCCGCACCGACCACCCCACCAACCTCCATGTACAGCATATGATCCGCCGCCATTTCCGCCACCTCCAAACGGACCCCACCACCAGGGATATATTTCCCTCTCCTCCCCTATCAGCGTCTCTACAAAGAAAGTAATGTGCCCGTTTGATGATTTGATGAGATGTTTGTATACATCTGCGTAATTTTTTAAAAAATGGGTTGATATCTTCATAGTATTTGTGTTAATACCAATGCATCTAATTCAAAAAATTATTATCTAGCTTTAGTCTTCTTAACAAGGGAAAATGTGTATCCAGCTGAAAAACTTCTCTGAAAATCGTGGTTTAATAAGATTTCTCATCTAAGATCAAAACAGATAATCCCTGATAACAAAAGGCCTTCATTTCAGGAATGAGTAAAGGGAAACATCTTTGAACATTTTTGAAAGGAATTATATCCGGTTGTATTTTTAGTTTAGAGGATCAGAACTTCACCCAGAGTATCTGATGTCGTCTCAGCAATGCCCTGTACAGATACAGTGAAATATTCCTAATTAAACCCAATACCCGTTGCTAAAAACAGCATCATTCCACTTACCTTCCGAATCACTTGCTGCATCAGCAGACAGACATCGTATCAGTCATGTAACAAGAATATGAAAAACATCTGCATCAAAGAGTTCTGCAATCTCTCTGCATTTAAATTGCTCCCGACTGGAATAAACAACTCATATTATATTATTTCTGCTGAGGGTTTCCTCACTAACCTTCCCTGTCGACATCATAATGCAGATTCACTCCCTCCATTTGAAGATCTATTGAATGATCATTTTGGTGTACGAGATAGTTCAGCTTTGATCCATTCAGTCCCTTCATCCAGATATTTTACATAGATTATTGATCATTGATGACCCTACAGTGATCTCTGAGTCAAAACTAGTTACAGTTTTGTTTAAAAAATCATATATCTCTACGATATCCTGTTATTGACAGCATCCCTGTTCCTATGCAGCAGTTCAGGCGGGTTGAATGGCCTCGTCCTGGGCTGTGTAATGTACTCAACGAGCTGAAATACTTCATCCTATATTCCTGTGAAATTCTTTGGAGGTGAAGAATGGTCTCCTCCCGTCTCATTGTAACGATCCATTCAGGCTGAATGGGATGGTCCTCTACCCTGTAATCGCACTCAGTGGTGGAATGAGGGAACAACACATGGGGTATGGTCAGCAGTATATCTCTATAACGGCCGGGAGCGTGGATTGAGGGAACAACAGATTGGAAAGTGGCAGCAGTTGGCCATTTAGCGGCACCATCCAGAATGCTCATGGCTGATCCGGGTGTGTCTGACCATCCGTCTCCTTCTGTTCCCAATAAACATTGTGTCTCCTGCCCGGCAAAGATCAGTCAAGCTCAAACTAAAATACCTAAATTAACCGAGTCTCCACTGCTCCCTGTGGATGAGGGCACCACAGATAGCACAACAGTAAAGGGAAAGGGACATCCTTCTTTCATTGTGGGACACAGTTTTTTAAAAAAAAAAAACCGTGTTAACCTCATATCAAATCATTGCCCCTTTTCTGATAAAGTGATACAATAACTAGGAATAGACATTAAACATTCTGCCCTCCAATCTTTTCCCACGTTATCACTGACTGTTTCCAATCAAATATATTGCTGCTGCTGTCTCAGGAAGAGAATACCTGATAGCATAACACCATACGGGCATTTAAAAAAGGAGCAGCATTAGACCATTTGGTTCATCGAGTCTGATATACCATTCAGTCATTTCTCATATGTTCCTCAACATCATTCTCCTACCTTCTCCCTAGAATCCTTGATCTCCTTATAAATCAAAAACTTATTTATTTGAGTCTTAATGACACTCGCGTCTGTGTCTTAATGTGTATTTATGTGTGTGTGTGTCCATGTGCTTGTTACTTTTGTATTTGTGTGACTATGTCTGTCTGTCTTTGTATCAGCCTGTGTATTTCTATCTGTGTTTGTGTCTATTTGTGTATGACTGTTTATGTCTTTGTGTGCTTCTCCGTGTGTGCATGCTTATCTCCTTGTATGCATTGTGTATGTTAGTATATTGGGGTATTTACCAATACGTCTGTGCATTTCAATGCCTGCATCTCTGTGCAATGGGGTATCTGTTCATCTGCGAGTGAGACAGATGAGGTTGGAAATGGCAGTAGGTTTGAATTGAGAATTGCTCTTTACTGAACACTGCTCCTTATTCGGTTGATGGGACGTGGATGTTTCAGAATCTCCACACAAGGCCTCCTGGTGCTCTCCGGAGCTCTCCAGGATCCTCCCCACATATCAGGGTAGGGGCATGAGGGAACGGATATCCAGCCCTCCACCACCCGGGTTGGCCCTTTCTGTGCTATTTCAGACTGTTTCTCCTGGAATGGGAGAAACGGAGGGAATGAGTGAGGGTGGGAGTGGATGGCCCTGCTGTTAGTGCTGGACTAGGTGAGGTGTGACATGGTGAGATGGCCGGAGGGAGTCTGTTCATCGTGTTGTATCCATATAGTGCTATTAGTGTACGGGGCTCTTGCATCAGGGACAGAAAATGTGGGGGAGGGAAGGTGCTGAATTCAACAGTGAGAGTGGTCGTGCTTGAGCCTTACCTGGAGATAGAGTGTGAGCCTTGGTCAAGGATAGGTGCTGTAAGAGACAGACAGTGAATGTGAGGGAGCAGTGAGAATATACGGTGACACTTATCCTGACAGAGCGGGGTGGATATTGATGCTTGTCCTGTATTGCCGGACATGTCTTCACATAATCTCAGCATCCCCGAATGTCTTATTCAAGTCTATCACTAATAATGAGACAGGCTCTGTCCCTCAGATTCCACAGAATCAGTTTGGGTGGGTCTTACAAATAGCAAGGAGAAACAAACTTGATGTGTTATATATCTGAACTAAAACTGACGCGCAAATATTTTACATCATATGCTCTGGAAATTATATATGCAACTATATGCAAAGGGAAGCTATGACATACTGATATTATCGTTGGGCTCTTAAGCCAGAGACCCAGGTAATGTTCTGGGGACATGGTCTCAAATCCTGCCATGGCAGATTGTGAAATTTGAGTTCAATAGGTATCTGGAATCAAGGGTTTATGATGATCAGGAATCCATTCCTGATTGTTGGAAAAACTCATCTGGTTCACTAATGTCCTTTAGGGAAGGAAACGGCTGTTCTTATCTCGTCTGGCATGCATGGCACTCCAGATCCAAGGCAATGCTGTTGACTCATAACTGCCGTCTGGTATGGCCAGTAAATGCTAGGTATCCAGCTAAGCCCCCATCCTATGAATGAGTAACAAATACTCGTGGGTTCTGCAGTAATAATGGATGGTGTCAAGTTGCATCGAAACTGAGTTGACTAAGTGACTGCTAATGTTGTGAAAAATAAATTCCATAAGTGTATATCAGATAGGTTGAAGAGTATGTTGTGAACCAAACTAGAGAGCAGATCATTTCGGATTTGGTGTTGTGTGATACTGATTAAGGATGATCAGCCATGATCATATTGAATGGTGGTGCAAGCTCGAAGGCCAAAATGACGTTTTCCTGCACCTATTGTCTATTGTCTCTTGTCTATTGTGTAGTCGGAAGGACTAATTACTAACTTTGCTCTGAAGCAGCTTTGGAGGAATAGTGACATTAATATGTTGTATTTTACACGGCGTCTGCATTCAATGTGGAATGTTTGAACATTCTGGTCAAACACCATGGAAGCCCAGAGGTTAGAGGGTCAAGTTCGCTCCAGTGAATTGGGAAAATACAATATAACATTCAGTAGGAGAACAATGGTTGTTAGACCCATATATTCTTATAGCACGGCGACAGGCCATTTGGCCCAAACTGGTCCATTCTGAACAAAATATCCATTCACACTAACCCCATTTCCCTGCCATTTCCCTGTATCCTTCTAATCCTTTTCTACCTGTGTATTTGTCCAAATGTATTTTACATTTTGTGAATGTACCCGTCTCAACCACTTCTGCTGGCAGCTCATCCCATATGCATACCACCCTTTGTGTAAAAGAAATTGCCCCTCAGGTTCCCTTTTACTCTTTCCACTCTGAGGTTAAATTGATGCCCTCTAGACCGTGATTGCCCAATCCTCGAGAAAAAAAGACTGAGTGAATCGATGCCACCCATGATCTTATACACTGCTATCAGATCCCCCTCAACCTCATGCATTCTAAAGTAAAAAAATCCTAGCTTGTTCAACCTCTCACTATAACTCAGACCATTGTGTCTTGGCAACATCCTTGTAAATTTCTTCTGCACTCTTTCCAGTTTAATAACATCCTTCCTCGAGCAAAGTGAACAAAACTGAACATGACGCTACAAGTGTGGACTCGCCAACATCTTGTATAACTGCAACATAACTCCCTAATTTCGATACTCAGTGCTCTAACTGATGAAGACCAGTGAGTCAAAAGCCTTTTTCAGTGCCTTGTCAACCTAGGACTCCACTTGCAGAAAACGGTGCACCTGAATTCCAACGTCACTCTGTTCCACTGCAATCCTTAAGGCCCTGCCAGTCACCGTGAAACTCCTGCCTTGATTTGATTTTCTAAAATGCAAGAACTTACACTTAACTGAATTAAATTCCATTTGCCATTTCTCGGCCCAATTCCCCACCTGATCAAGGTACTGCTGTAATTTCTGAAATTTCTGATAACCTTCCTCGCTGTCCACTATACCACCTATTTTAGTGTCACCTTGAAACTTACAAATCATGCCTGTACATTCTCATCTAAATCATAGATATATGTAATATATGAATATATGGTCGCAGCACCGACCCCTGAGGCATTCCACTCATCACAGTTCTCCAGTCTGACAAGCATCCTTCCATGATTACCCTCTTCCTCCTATCATCAATCCAATTATCGACCTAATTTGCCAGCTCCCCCTCAATTCCATATGATCTAACCTTCCAGTGCAGCGTACAATGGGGAACCTTATTGAAGGCTTTACTGCAATCCATATGGACTATATATACAACCATGCCCTTACCAAAGTTACTGGTCACTTCATCAAAGCACTCTAGCAAATGTGTGAGCCATAATCCCCCATTCACAAGGCCCTGTCTTTCCAAATGCATGTATATTTTCTCCCTCAGAATCTCCTCAAGTAACTTACCTGCTACAGATTTTAGGTTTACTGGTCTATAGTTCCCCGGTTTTTTCTTTGTAGCCCTTCTTGAATAAGGGCACAGCATTCACTACCTTCCAGTCCTCCAGGACTTCACCCGTTGGCTACTGATGATGCAAAAGTACCATCCACGGCCCCCGCTATTTCTTTCCTGTCCTCCTGCAGTGTTCCTGAATATATCTGGTCAGTACCAGGATATTTATAGAAATACTACAAAGTCTGAAAAATATCTTTATTTATTTCAGGTAAAACACCCAAGAGTGAGAAAGTGAGTTAACAATGATTAGCATAATAAATTAAGATTATATTAATCACAGGAAGCGACTTCAGAAGAATTCCACACATTGTGGAATCCTGAGAATTCTCAGAAATTTACGATCCAGAAAAGCAGGGCCATGAAATGGGTAAGGAAATCAAAAAGGGCAAATGCATGCAAACAAACAGGAACACAAAGACTGCATAAATCTATGGTCTATATTTCAAAGGAAAGAGAGAAACATCGTCAAATGTGGAAATCTGCAATCAGGAGAGACGAGCTTATTATGGGTAACAGGGAAATGGCCAAGCAAATAACCAGTTACCTCGCATCTGTCTTCATGGAGGAAGATCCAGAAAATCACCCAGAATTACAACGTCATTATATAGGACTTGTGGATCGAAAGACATAAAGTCAATTTATATCAGTAGCAAGGCTCTACTTGAACATGCAGCTGGATTGAGCATTGCTAACCTTGACAAACCAGATGTCGTTCATACCAAAATCTTCAGAAATAAACCACTAATAGAAGTATTAGTTGCACTGTCGATGACTGTGTTCTATTACCCAGTGCATTCTGCATCGTCTGGAAGCCGTTGCAGATAAATGGACATTAGTAAACGTGATCCAAGCACTACAGATGAACGGTAGTGATTCAAGCATCTACAAAGGAAAGAAGAGTTAGTGTGGAGAACTGCAGACCAATTAACTTGACATTTGTGGGGATACTGTTGGAGTCTATTATATAGGATGTGATATTCGTTATTTAGAAATTAACAGCAACATTGGAGAGAATCAGTTTGCATTTCTGAAAGGGAAATCAAACTTGACAAGCTTTGGAATTGTTTGAAGATGATGCCTACAGCATAGATAATGGGAAACCATTACAATTGGCATATTTTAGATTATCAGAAGGCTTTCTATAAGAACTCACGCAATGAGTTCATAAATGCAATGAATGTGAAGGGTATTTGCAGGAATATATGCAAGTGGTAAGTTAAAGTTTGGATTGCCTTGCTTTAAGGGAGTCAGAATATAGATGTAAAGACATTTTGAAGCACTTTAACAGCGTGTTGGTGAGTTCTGTACCTGGAATATTGAGTGCAGTTTTGGTCACCAAATCTGAGAAAGAATATACCGACCCCAGAGGAAGTTCAATGGACCTTCCCCAGATTAATCCCCCAATTGGCGAGATTGCGTGATAATGAAACTCGGCCTGTGTTCTCTAGAGTTTCAAAGAATTAGAGATGGGTCACTGTGAAATGCATAAAATTCACAAAACATGTGACAAGTTGGAAATTAACAGGATGTTTCTCCGGCTGCCTAATACACAATCAAGCGAAATAATGGCAGGATAAAGGACAGACCATTTAAGACTTCAATAAGGAGTAAATTCTGCACGCGTAGGGGACTAACTAACACGGGGCATGGAAACCTGCTGGCAGGGCAAGATTAGGGAGAATTCTCAGATAATATACAAGTTTGTCCAGCGGACCAGAATAACCAGGGAACAGGTAGGTCTCATTAGTGACTTGCTAAATTGCATCCAAATGAAGTTTAGTGGTAGGAGACACAAGGTGGTGGTTGACTGCTTGTGTGACTGGAGGCCAGTGTCCAATGGTATAGCACAGGGATCAGTGCTTTATCTCTTATTGTTTGTGATTCGGAGGTGCTGGTGTTGGACTGGTTGGACAATGCTGTAAATCTCATAACAACATGTTAAATCCAACAGGTTTATTCAGCGGCACTAGCTTTCGAAGTGCTGCTTCTTCATCAAAGCGCACAATCACCTGATGAAGAAGTAGTGCTTCAAAAGCTCGTGCCTCTGAATAAACCTGTTGGACTGTAACCTGATGTTGTGTGATGTTCAACTTTAATATTTGTGGTAATCATAAATGATGAAGCTGTGAATATGGATGAGAGGTGGGGAGTGTGAGAAGTAAGTTTGTGTTTGATACGCAGATTGGATGTTGGCTGGCATTGAGGAGGACGGCCTTAAGTTACGGGAAGATACAGATGGAATGGTCAGCTGGGAAGATCAATGGCAGATGGAATGTAACCCTGATAAATAGGAGGGGATACACTTTGGAAGAAGGAACCAGACAGGAGAGGACTCAATGAATGGTAGCACACTAGGAAGGTCAGAGGGTGCTTCTCCACACATCCCTGAATGTGAGTGGACAGGTTCATACACAATTTGGGAAAGTATAAGGGACTGTAAACATTGAGGCGCAGATTATAAGAGCTATGCGGAACTTTGGTGAGGCCAAGATGGAATACTGTGTATAGTTCCGGGGAACATATTACAGGAAGGATGTGACTGCATGGGAGGGTTTGCAGAGGGGATTCACCAGAATGTTCCCTGGGATGGAGCATATCAGCTATGGAGAGAGGCTGGATAAGCTTGAGTTGTTTAGTTTGGAGGAGAGGAGGCTGAGGGGGACGTGATTCTGAAGGATAGGATTACGAGGAGCAAGGACAGGGTGGATGGGCAGCAGTTGTTCCTTTTAGTCAAGGGGGCACACTTTTAAAGTGAAGGGTTTGCGGTTTAGTGAGGATTTGAGGATTGCTTTTCAGCCAGTGTGTATTGGGGTCTGAAGTACACTTCCTGAGAGGGGAGATATCATGGCAAAGTCAAAATTATTAGAAAATACATGGTCGTGCTCTTGAAATGCCTTAAGATTCACGTCTAGGCGTATTGTGTCGGAAAGTGGGCCTTATGTAGACCATGCTGTATTTCTGATAGTACAGAGTCTTTGCTTCTGTGATTGTATGACTGTAGAAGGTCAATCAGTGAGTACCTTAAAATAGGATTTGATAGGTTTCTGAAGAATGTCTTAACAAAGTCTATAAGACAGAAATTGTTATATTTTCGGAAAATATGTTAATGGAAAAATTAAGAGAAAGAAATGTGCAGCTTTCTAACAGTTGGATGTCAGATAATTGAGGACTGGGTTATGGTAGAACTATGGAACAAAAGTTTCAGTTATGCGTTCACAGAGGAAAACATAATAAAAAAGAAAACTACCTAGGGAACTTTAGTCTGTTTAGAAAAAGGTAATAGAATGAAATTAACAACAAAACAGTTTAGAGAAAGTATCGGAAAGAAATTAATGTACATAGACAAAGTCAACAGAGATTTATGAAATGGGAATCATATTTGAGAAAGTGGCTTTTAGCAACATTATGGAGAAGGTATCAATGTAATACGAAGGGAATCTCAGAAAGATTTTTGATAAAGCCCCAAGCCTATTGTGCGAATTCGAATCCTGAGGGACTCGGTCGAACGTATGGTCATGGTTTTAGAATGGGAGAGCTGGCAGGAAACACTGCGCAGGAAGAAAACAACATTTTTTTTTAAATGGAAGTCTAGGAGGATATAGCAAGGATCGTGTCTTGGGCCCCAGCTATTCCCAATACACATCATATATTTGGTTGACGGGCTCAAATGCAATATTCCCAAGTCTGCTGACAGCACGAAACGATATCAGCATGTGAGTTGTGAGGAAGATGTAAAAAAGCTCCAAAGTGACTGAGACAAGTGAAATTACTGGGAAAATACATGGCAGATGGAGAGTAATGGCAGAGATGAGATGTTGTGTACTTTGATGGGAACAATAGAATGGCAGCCTCTCATTTGAAAAGGGAATGTTTGAAACATGTTGTTCTATAAAGGAACTTAAGCTGCATTTTCGTTTATTTCCGTGCAGCCCTCTGAGTACATGTGACAGTGAATCTGAAGCCAGAAGTCAACACTGGGAATGGCATTGACACGCTGACCAGTGTACATAGACCCAGCAAGTGGGGAGCTGTAACATTGAAAAGAATCTGGATCACCTTGTACACCAGTCACTAAAGCAATATTGTAGGAGCAGTAAGCATTTAGACAGATAAATGATGCAACCTTCATTTCAGGGGAATTGAGTGCAGGAGTAAGAGTATCCTACTGCAGCTGTACAGGGCCTTGGTGAGACCCCATCTCGAACTTTGTACTGTATTGTGTGCAGTTTTGGTCTACTTACCCAATAAATGACAAACCTGACATTGAGGGAGAGCAGGGAAGGATGACCAGACTGATCTCTGGGATGACAGGCTTGTTGTGGGAGCAGAGTTTTGGGCGACTGGATCTGTATTCCATGGGATTTAGGAAAATGAGTGGTGATCAGGGTGAAATATATAAAACTCTGACAGGGCGAGACAGATTGGAAGTTGGCTTGGACGCCTCAGACAAAGGGCCACAGCATTAAGTACAGAGAGGTCACTTTGCATTGAGATTAGAATAAATGTCTTCACTCTGAGACTGGCGAACGAGGAGTACTCTCTCCCAGCTCAGGCTGTGGAAACCTAGGCACTGAATATAAATAAGGATTTCTGGAAATTAAAAGGATAGCGGAGTATCGTGTGAAGATAGAAGATCAGCTATCAATCCAGGTTATTCTCCAATAACTCAGTAGCTGTGTTCCTGTACAACACCGTGTTGTGCAAAATCGTGCAATATTAATAATGGGGTCTATAGGAAAAAGAGGGTAAGGGGCGAACCCCCAAAAATATTAGTAAAGCCAAAAATTTAATTTAGTCTAACACACATACTAGCACAGTCTAAATAAATCTTTAAGTCCCATATTGTAACAAAACAATGCTGTAAATGTAGCACTTTCAAAATACAGGTCACTGACTACAGCAGTGTACCTTTCACCACAGTCTTCACCAGAAAGCGCGTGAGGCTGACTGATCACGTGATGCCGATGGGGAAATTCCAGTTCTCCTCAAGATTCTCCCCACAGTTTGAAATAAAGTTCTTTCTAAATGGATACTACGATTCCCCGTTTCAGGCTCATTTTCAAGGCTTCCAGAGCGGATTACATTCCTGTTTTAGCTGAACACATTGATTGTACATTTTGCAGACAGAGGATCCTGAGGCTGGGTTTTGCTGTTCAGATGGTTCCCGGCAAGGAATTGCGTCACAATGAACGGGAATTCACTTTATGGAAAAAGGTTCATGAATCACATTGCAACCAAATTGTATTTAATCAGCACGCGTTATCTGAGAACTGCCTGTATATTGAATGGAGGAGCAAAATTGATGGGCTGAAGGGACTACAGCAGTTCTCACTTTATATTTCACGATGTTTAAACATATTAAGGGATATGAATATTGTATGGGTAAAACTGCATTAAGGAGATGTTCGACCATTAACTTGCACAGAGAAAGCTCGATGTGTTGTGTGACGTACTCATTTCCCGAAGTTCCTGCACAGTTTGTGGGAAAGCTCAGTAAGTGTTGTCACAAACCGTCAGACGTTAGGAAGGAGGTCTCTGCAGGGTCAACAGGACAATGTTTCCCGTTCCCTTTTCTGACACCAAAGTTGGAGCCAGGTGTTCTCTCCGGGAATATCCTTTAAGAGTTCGGAGCAGTTGATACAATTGAGTCTCTTGCTTGGCCGTTTTAGAGACTATTGAAGAGTTTATCACATGTCTGTGCGTCTGGAGTCACTTTTAGGCCAGACCAGGAAAGCACAGGAGATTCACTTCCTGAAAGTACATTGGGGAAGGAAATCGATGTTTACAATCAACATTGGACACAAGATCACTATTACTGACACCAGATTTTAGATCTTGATATGTTAATAATTGTTTTTATCTTCCACCAGCTGCCCAAGCATGAGTCTGGTCTGTATTAGTAATCCAATGATAATTCCACAACAGCACCATGGAGACCTATCTGAAACCACACTGAGCAGGTTATTTCTGTGCTACTTGACAGCTCTGTCAAATAGAACTCCCACCAATTTGACTGTCGTGATGGGACTGATGCGGTGGTAATTGGTCAGATTGTATTTATTCCCCTCTTAGGAAACTGGACATAGCTGAGTAATTTTCCACATTGCCAGGGAGATGTCAGAGTTGGAGCTGAAATGAAACAGCTTCCCCAGTGACACGGCTTATTGTGCAGCACAAGTCTTCAGTCCCATTGCAGGAATGGGGTCAGGGCCCATTGCCTTTGTTGTATCTACTGTGTTCACGGTTTCTTCATGTCACGTGCAGCGAATCGAAATGGTTGAAGACTGTCATATGTGATTCTGTGGGCATCATGATACGGTAAGTTGGAACATCCACTCAACACGTCTGGCTGAGGACAGTGCAGACACCACATACTTGACTTTTACACTGATGTACAGGACTGTTCCATTATTTAGGATGGGGATATTTGTGGAGTCTTCTCCTCCAGTACGTTGTTTAATGGTCCATCGACATTTATGCTTGGATTTGGCAGGATGACAATGCTTCGATCTGATTTGTTACTCGTGGTATAATTTCTGCCTCTGTACAAGATGTTAGTTCTGCTGTTTCCAGAGTAACCAGCCAATTGCGGTAGCTTTAATGGGTTGTCATCAGGTAAAAGTACACATGGTACTGACCCTGGCATGTTCACCCACACTTGTCACTGAACTATAGATCAGCTTGAGGGTAATGGTGGACTGAGGCATTATCCTGAGGGAAAGGTTACAGATTGTCATTGAATACAATTCTGCTTCTGCTGTTGTTGCTGTGACCTACAGCATCAGATGATAACCCAGTTTAATCTGCAATATCTACAATTCAATTCTACTGACGGTCCTCCAGTTAACACCAAGACCCATTCACCCAACTGCCCTGTACCCAGTGACCTACTCTGGTTTCTGATGCGGTAACACTTCCATTTTCATATCCTCATTCTGCTGAAATTCTTTCCATGGTGTCACGCCTCCAATTTAAGGTACGAATCTGAATCTTTTCCTTTCAGTAATGCCATCTTCTGTATTTGAAGTGAATGTGTTTCCTTCTGTTTTTCTCCCTGACCATGATTCAGAGCACTGCAGTGTCAGTGATGCCAGCCTTATGCAGTTCCAGAGTCAAGGAACTTGCCACCATGTGTTATCGTTCAGTTCCCAGTGTACGGCACTCCATGTTCGACAGGATGTTTGGGCATCTTTGACAATATGTCGTTGGAAATTGTTCAAAAACAGAAATTGCTGATAATGTTGCAGCATCTTCTGGAGTGAATGCAGATATAAACTTCAGGTCCATTGAATCTTCTACAAAGCTCTCTGTTTCTCCAGCAATTTTTAGTATTTTTATTTCCAGTATCGATCGCTATTTTTTAATTGAAAATTTGTTCTGTGCCCCTATTCATTTCTGGAGAAACTCAGCAGGTCTGCCAGCATCTGCAGAGACAGGGAAACAGAATTAGTGTTTTAAGTCTAGTGTGACACTTCTTCAGAACTCAAAATGATTGGAAAATGTGCTTTAAATCCCTAGCTAGGGTTGGGGAATGGGTGACAGGGGAAAGAGGGTGCGGCAAAAGATTAAAGAAGATTCTGTGAAACGGGTTTAAATTAAGATGCGATGGGGAAAGGGGTTCTCTCTATTGAGTGCAAGATAAGGAAGACACAAGCACAGAAGATCATTGGGAGGCCAGGAGGGGGAATGTTGACTATATGGTATTATATAAATCTGGCCATAGTTACGTTTTCATTGTCGAGATCATCACCCCCGTTAGACAAATAAATTCAGGTGCGTGACTTGTTATTGGCACTAAATAAGCGTTTCACGCTGCCTCAGTATTGTAATATGGAGAAAAACAAATAATAG
Source organism: Chiloscyllium punctatum (assembly GCF_047496795.1). NCBI lineage: Eukaryota > Metazoa > Chordata > Chondrichthyes > Orectolobiformes > Hemiscylliidae > Chiloscyllium > Chiloscyllium punctatum. The sequence goes on from NW_027310067.1 coordinate 204,276, forward strand.
TATGAAGTTTTGGCTGTGTATTGTTTTACTGTCATGTTTAATATAGTTTCAAATTTGCAGCACTTGTCTTTAAATGCTTGTTCTTGAAGTTAGTATCAGATGGAGTGTAGAAGGTTGTGGGCTGACATTATAGAAGTTTATGAAATCAAGAGAGGCATGCATCGGGTGAATAGCCAAGGGCTTTTCCACAGGAGGGGAGAGTTCAACCATAGAAGGCATAGGTTTAAGGTGAAAGGGGGAAGATTTAAAAGGGACGCAGGGGCAGTGTTTTTATACAGAGTGGTACGGGTATAGAATGAGCTTTCAGAGGAAGAGTGGTAGATGCCAATATAGCTATAACATTTAAAACTCATTTGGACAAACATACAAATGGGAAACATTTAGAGGGCTATGGGACAAATGAAAGCAGATGGGTCTAGTTTCGTTTGGAAAACCGGGCCAGCATGGACATTAAGAAAAGCCTCACGCAGTGTCAGTGTGGGTTTGTGAAAGGGAAATTATATTTTGCCCTGTAAGATCATGCAAAGATTTATGGAGATGCCTGGAAATATAACAAGCGGACTTGATAAAGGGGATCTGGTAGACAAGAGGCTTTTCAGAGATTTTCCGCAGGGTATTACATAATAAAAGATTTTATTCAAGCCGGAAGCTCGTAGGATGACGGATAATTTATTAACATGCGATGATGACTGGTTAACACATAGAAATCGGTGAGTCCGGATTAATGGATCTTTATGATAAAGGTGTATCTGCTAGATCACCACACATATCAGTCCGATGGCATCGGTTATTGCAATCTATACTGACAGCCTGAAGGAGGGAGCTGAGTGCAATATACATCCGAGTTTGTGGAAGACACTGAGAACCAAAAGGCTGGCTGTTATTAAATGGAGAGGACTTCCAGAAAAGGAGGAGTGCAAAGTGATTGGAGTCTTCCTGAGTATGAAACATAACGTCAGCATGCTGATGCAGCAAGTAATGTGGTTGGATCATTAACCGGCTTCCAGAGATGAAAGGGTTGAGTTATTCAGAATCTCTATAATGGTGAGGTGATTATTCATTGGGGTTTAAATGAATGAAGAGGAATACTGCTGAAAAGGGCTTGAGAAGGTAGATGTTGAGAAGTTGCTCCCATTCCTGGGCAGAGTGCCGAACTCGAGGATAAAGATACCGAATAAGGAACATCGATTTCAATCTGAGATACAAAGTGATGCCTTCTCTCAGAAGGTAGTGAATATCTGGAATTCCCTAACCCAGAGAGGTGTGGAGGGATACAGGAGTCGGCAAGAAAGCGGAGTTGAGCCCTGGAGTAGATCATCCATGTTCTTATTTTATGACAGGGCAAGCTTGAGGGGCGAATGACCTACTTCTGTTCCTATTTATTAATTTCACATGTTACGCTATTGGAAACTAACAGGTTATTTTCCTGGAAGTCGTGTTGCACAATGTTGCATTCAGGGACAGCAGATGATTTGTTTAGGTTAACCTTAGGTGGGGTAGGGGGGCTGTATACCCAACGTATCCAGCTCTGTAACATGATCCACATCTGGAGCAGATGTTACAGAGAGGGGAAGCCTGGAAAGAGAGCTTGGGGGTGGGGGTCGGTTCCTGACCCAGCCTGGATTTTCCAAGTAGTTTTCCGAAACTACACCTCACCATCGGAGTGGCCTCGATGTGCCTATGTGAGCAGGTCTGAAGGGTTGAACGTAACATCAGAACATGGGGCTGAGGCACATGAATGGACCATTCTGCCCATTGACACTACTCCACCAGTAAATAAGGTTGTGGTTCATCTCATTGTGTTCCCAGCTGCACTTTGTTCCCGATGCACTATTATCCCTTATTCACCTGTTTGTGGAAAATCATTTTATATTATATCGAAGCCAGCCTCGATATAATATAAAGATTCAGCCATCCCAAACTTCCAGGAAAGAGAATTCCCACTGGAATAAATTCCCACTTGGTGAATGTCTCCAAATTCCTGCTCTGACTGAGGGTGTGCCAAGCAGGCTAAGATAAATGGTAGGGAGAAGGGACTTTGGGGAGGGGCGTTGGGAATACGATAGGTAAAAGTGAAGGTGATAGGCCGGAGACAGGTGGGGGCAGAGAGGTCGGGAAGAAGATTGCAGCTCAAGAAGGAGGTGCTGAGTCTGAGGGACTGAGAAAAGTTGAGGGGAGGGGGAATGAAGAAGCTGGAGGAATCTGCATTCATCCCTTGTGGTTGGAAAGTTCCTAGGTGGAAGATGAGGTGCTCTTCCTCCAGGTGTCGTGTTGCTACGGTCTTGTGATGGAGAACACCAAGGACCTGCATGTCTTTGGCAGAGTGCAAGGGGGAGTTAAATTGTTCAGCAACGGGGCGGTTGGGTTGGTTGGTGCGGGTGTCAAAGCGGTGTTCTCTGAAATGTTCTGCAAGTAGGTGGCCTGTCTCCCCAATGTATAGGAGGCCACATCGGATGCAGCGGATGCAGTAAATGATGAGTATGGAGGTGCAAGTGAATTTCTGATGGATATGGAAGGATCCCTTGGGGCCTTTGAGGGAAGTGAGGGGAGAGGTGTGGGCGCATGTTTTGCATTTCTTGCGGTTGCAAGGGAAGGTGCCAGGAGCGGAGGTTGGGTTGGTGAGGGGGGTGTGGATCTACCGAGGGAGTTGCGGAGGGACTGGTCGTTCTAGAACGATGATCGAGGTGGGGAAGGAAATATATCCTTGGTGTTGGGGTTCGTTTGGAGGTGGCGGAAATGATGAAGGATGATATGATGTATGTGGATGCTGGTGGGGTGGTAGGTGAGGACCAGTGGGGTTCTGTCCTTCTGGCGATTGGAGGGGTGGGGTTCACGGGTGGAGGAGTGGGAAGTGGAGGAGATGCGGTGGAGAGCATCGTCAACCACGTCTGGGGGGATATTGCGGTCTTTGAAGAACGAGGCCATCTGGGTTGTTCGGTATTGGAATTGGTCTCCCTGGGAGCAGATGCGGCGGAGATGAAGCAATTAGGAACATGCAATGGCGTTTTTACAGGGGGCAGGGTGGGAAACGGTGTAATCTAGGTCGCTGTGGGAGTCGGTCCGTTTATAGTAAATGTCCGTGTTGAGTCGGTCGTCTGAGATAGAAATGGAGAGGTCTAGGAAGGGGAGGGAGGAGTCTGAGACGGTCCAGGTAAATTTGAGGTCGGGGTGGAAGGTGTTACAAAAGTGGATGAACTATTCTCCTAGTAAACTTTAAATGTATCCAGGTTGGTGATATGGCCGATCATAAATTTCTCAGACTGCGTCAGGTTCAGTGACAGGAACAAGTCAGGCAAATTTCTTTAGTCAGCCACAAATAACTAATAGAACTGACGGATGTGCATGGTGGATATCTGGTTAGCACTGCTCCCTCCCATCATCAAGGAGCTGCATTCAATATAACCTCAGGCGACGCTATGTGTGGAGTTTGAGCATTCTCTCTGCAGTTTTCTGTGTGGGTTTCCTCCCAATGCTCCAATTTCCTCAAACAGTCCAAAGATTCACAGCTTAGAGTGGATTGGCTATGCGAAAATTACCCATCGTGCCCAGGGATGTGTAGGTTAGGTAGGTTAGTCATGGGAAATGCAGGGTTACTTGGATAGGGTAGGGGGGCAGGTCTGGTGGATGCTGTTTGGCGGGTCAGTGTAGCGTTGATGGATGGGATGTCTTACTTACACACTGTAGAGACTCTGTGAAAATGACAAGAAATTTAGACTATACCCAGTGGGTGTCTATCTGATCCACTCTCACCTAGGTCTTGTATGTTTCAATAAGATCATCTCTCTTTCCAAGGGTGACCTGTTAAAACCTTAATAATATAAGGTACTCATTCCTGAAATGCGTGAAGTGAAACATCGCCGAACTGCTTCTAACGTAATTATATTCTTTCTCAGAGAAGGAGACAAAGGAAAAATAATCTCACACTCAGATCTTGCGTTTTATTTTTTTTTCTCAGTGTTGTGGTTCTTTGTAACTCTCTTCCCCACAGAGCATTGGAGGCAGAGATATTGAATAATTTTGAGGCACAGACAGAAGGTTCATAAATAACAACGGTGTCGAGGATTATCAGGGATTGGCATAATATGCGGTATGGGGGTAAATGTAGACAGTGGTACCAAATGACACTGCTCCAGAACATCCAGGAATATAATTCAAAACGAAATGGTAATATCGATAAAATGTTAAGGGGGAAGCCCAGATGGTGGCGATCTGGAAGGTCTGTTTTAATGGGGTCTGCATCAGAACACAGGCAAAGTGGTTCTCTAACCCACCCCATCCCTGCCAGTTACTTAATATTCAACACTAAAAAGAGCGATAGAATATTTACTAATCCCGTTTCGTCAAGTGGAAATGACAAAACATGGGAAAGGATCGAGCAAGTCACAACACACGGTGCGCCCGTCAGAAGCATCGAGCAGGCCTGAGGCTGTAGCTGCAACCCATTCTGCTTGTTTTAAAGACCCAGTTACTCACCAGCCCTTGGTCACTAAGTTCACCAACTTAAGTGAAATGATCGAAGGCATGACTGAACAGAAGTTCAGCTGTGGCTGGAACCGCTCTCAGACATGCTCCAAAAACATGAGCAGCAACGAGACAGCCTTGGAAACAGAACATACAATGTCAAGTGCCGAACGGCATTGACAGAGACTGCGATCAATTCCTCTCGGGAGAGGATCCTCCCCCTTGAAATACAGGTCCATACCTTAACTGAACAAGATGACCACCTTGAGAACAGGGACAGGAAGAATGTTCCCATCGTCGGTCTGCTGGGCCAGACGGCAGGTGGTCAGCTTTGATCTGGCTGCTGTGATTCCTTCACTTCGAAGCTGAAGTTCATTGGGTTACGGCACGGTGGTTAGACTCAGACCAACGCCTTTGCCCTGTCCTTGTGCAGTTACATAGTTACAGGGATAAATAAAGACTGATGGAAGCTCAGTGTGGTTTCCGATGGCTTTAATTCACGAGAGATCCAGGATTATGTTCTTTTATGACTTTTCAGCATCGGTGATTCAGGAAAGAAAACCTTTTGATGATATCAAGAGAAGAGTAAGGGAACTCGGGATTCAGTATTCCTTAAGGTTCTCAGCTGTGCTCTGTATTGCTTTGAATGGATCAATGAACTCGTCTGATTCTCCAGAGAAAGCGAAAACTTTGTGGATATTTTAAAGAAAGCTGGATGTTTAGATGATCATATTTCTCCCTTAAAGAAATTTTGTTGGATTTTTCTGGTATTAACCAGTGTTAAATTATAGCCGGGGATGGGTAGAGTTCACACTTTCAAGGAAAGTGGTACAGTTCATATAACGGATATAACATTTATGGAGTATTGTCCTTACCCAATAATTATCAATACTGTTAAAGCATGAATGACAATGTGTCAGATTGAGGGCAATACAGTCAAAACCATGTTTCTTACCCCTATAATTGGTATACCGGGATGTCATCCTGGGATAATGGATTCCAGGTTTAAACTGTGGGCAGCAAGGGGTGTGTCTTACTTGAGTGATTTAGAATTAGTAGAATCCTTACAGTGTGGATAAAAGCCCTTGGGCCCAGCAAGGGTAAAAACATTCTCTGCTCGAAATTGTATTTTATAACAAGACGCGTTTAGAAGTTGTTTTTGGTTTAATATCATTATGGTGAGTCAACTGAAATAACCAGAATTACACAGTGTGATTGGATATCTATAACCATAAAATAAGAGTATATTTTTGTTTGGTCTGAGTAAAGCATGCTGACTGTTGCATGAAAGTATACAGTTGATGGAATCTACTGTGAGGAGAGTGCGTTCCATTGGAAATGCCCTCAAACAGGCGCTTGAAGAAAATTGGGGTAAAAGTGCCTGAGTGCTGTCTGGACAGTGACAGGAACGCAGAGGGTTGAATGACTGAAAGCTCCTGTATCTGAGAAAAGCAACAGATCAGCTGGGAACTTATTAAATGCTAGAGCACATTTGAAGGGCTGAATGGCCTCAACATGGTTTGAAATATGTGTGATTTGGAAAACGTGCATCTCTACTCCTTCCCTTATGTGGTTATACACTGGGGCACTGCCATTTTCCTGAAACTGGGCATTATTTGGAACACTATCTGGAACATTCCATATTCGGTGTTCTCCAGAATATTCTCTAACTTTGTTGGGGGGTATTGCAAAGGCGAGAGAGAGAGAGAGAGAGCGAAGCTGTTGCATGCAGCAGTGAGAGTGGTGGAGCATGAGCCTTGGTCGTGCTATAACAGATATACAGTAAGTGTGAGGGAGCAGAGAGAATACGGTGACCAATTACCCTGACAGAGCGGGGAAGGTTATTGATGCTTGTCCTGTTTTGCTGGACATTTCTTCAGGCCGCAGATGCTACACTGAATTTGGTGGTGAGCACAGACCATGCTCGGTGGGTCTGGTGGTATGGCCCCCTCTGGGAAGGCAATGGCCCCGCTCTGCACTCGCCCATCCACTATTCACAACATGCATGGTCAACAAACTATCTGCCATGATCGGGGTAAACTGTACAGGGCAGCTCCAAACTGAGAAAGCTCAGCCGTGTGCCCCTTGGCCTTTGAAAGATGGCACCAGCGACAGGGAACACAGAATATCTAGGGAAATCCTGGCGACTGTGAGTACATCCAATCATGATGGGTGTGAGAATCGGGCTGGCATTCAATGAGAGGTGGGTGGGGTGGGTGGTATTTAATGAGGTGAGTTCGATAGGACAGCACCAGGAAACTAGCTCAGCTTCGTACAGACAATCCCTCTGTCACACTCAATGAAAATGACACTGAGACAAATTACTGTTCAATGAGCCGAAGACTCTGCTGTCCTCATTCCCAGTTACAAAGTTGCAGAACAAATGCTCATTCAAAACTCCCCATCGCCTGAACTCACAGCATTATTCCATTCACTCATAATTCTTCATAATACTGACCCGTGTTGCTTGATACTATCGAAATGTCTTCATATCAGCATTCTAAAACCTGTGAACATATCTTTCCATAACATTTTTTCTTAGTCTGTCCCTCTCTGTCTTTATCCTGAAACACACGTATTTACTGCATGGAAACAGGCCCTTCGGCCCAGCTGGTAGATGCCGACCAAAATGTGCATCCACACTCACCCCATTTCCCTGCCCTTGCTCCTTTCCTATCCATGTATTTATCCAAATACCTTTTTAATGTTGTTATTGTACCCACCTCAACCACTTCCACTGGCAGCTCAGTCCAAAGGCAAAACACAGTCTGTGTGAAAACGTTGACCCTCAGGTTCCTTTTTATTTTTGTCCTCTCCAAACATTAACAGATGTCCTCTAGTCCTTGGTTTCCCAACCTTGCAAAAAAAAATTGAAATATTCACCCTAAGCATGGTTCTCATGATTTGATAAGAGGTGCACTTCTGTATAATCCCCCTCAGTTTTCTACGCTGTAAAGAAATATGTTCTAACCTGTCCAACTTCTCCCCATAACGCAGACCCTTTAGCCCAGGAAACATCTTTGTAAATTTCTTGTACATTCTTTCTAGTTCAATAATATCCTTTCTAGGGCAAGGTGAACAAAACTGAACACAATACTCCAACTGCAGCCTTACCAACATCCTGTACAACGGCAACAGAACGTCCCAACTTCTATACTCAATGCCCTGATGTAGGCCAGTGTGCTAACAGCCTTCTTCACTGCCCTGTATATCTGCGACTCAAATTCAGACAACCATGCACCTGATTTCCAACATCCTTTTGTTCCACTACACTCCTTAAGGCCCTCTCATTCACCATTAAACTCCCACCTGAATTTGACTTTCCAAAATGAAAGATGTTGCATTTATCTATATTAAACTCCATTTGCTATTTCTCAGCCCACTTCCCCAGCTGATCAAGGTAGTGCTGCAATTTCTGATAATATTCCTCACTGTAAACAATACCTCCTATTTTAGTGTCATCTGCAAACTTACTAACCTGCATTGTGCACTCTCGTCTAAATCATTGATCTAGATAACACACAGCAATGGAGACAGTACCGACCCCTGAGGCACTCCACTAGTCACAGGCCTCCAGTCCGACAAGCATACCTCCACCATAGCCATTTGCTTTATAATGTCAAACCAATTGCGTCGCCAATTTGCCAGCTTACCTTAGAGTCTGTGCGATCTAACCTTCTAGAGCGGCCTTTCATGTGGAATCTTACTAAACGCCTTACTGAAATCCATAGAGATTATGTTGACCGCCCTGCCCTCGACAACTTTCCTGATCACTTCCTTAAAAAACCCTAATAAAATTTGTAAGGCATGATCTACCATGCACAAAGCTATGCTGACTGCTTCAAGTCAAACTCTGTCTTTCCAAATGCATGCATATCTTGTATCTCAGAACCTTCTCAAGTAGTTTACCGCAAACAGATGTAAAGCTTACTGGTCTGTATTTCCCAGGCATTTATTTGCAGCCCTTCTTGAAGAAGGGCACTATATATTTGTTACCGCCCAGTCTTCCAGGACCATGGCCCCTGTCTTCTCTCACCTCTTGCAGTCCTCTTGGATATATCTTGTCAGGACCAAGGGATTGATCTGACTTTGTGCATTCTAATATGTCCAGCAGCACCTCTACTATGATTTCGACAGTACCAAGATATGACAATTAACCTCCCAAAGGTCACAATTCTTCATGTCTTTCTTCATGGTAAACACAGAGGGGAAATTGAGGACCTCAACCATCTCTTGTAGTTTTACACATGCGTGCCTATTTTGGTTTTTAAGGCATCCTATTCTCTCTCTAGTTGTTCTTTTTCTTTACTATAGTGAATTTGGGTTCACTCTAATCGTCTCAGCCAAGGCTATCTCATACTCCCTTTTCGCCTTCCTGATTTACTTCTTCAGTAAGCTCCTGTATCTCCCGTGTACCTCCAGAGATTCCCTTAATTCCAGCTGCCTGTACCTGAGCCACGCCTCCTTTTTGCTGGCTAGAGCCTCAATATCTCTTGTTATCCAGGGTTCTCTCTTCCAGCCTCACTTTCCCTTCACCCTCACAGGAATATATAAACCTTGAACTCGAGCTATCTCACTTTTACAGCCCTCCCTCGTGCCCAATATCCTTTTACCTGAAAACAAACTACTCCAATTAACCCCTGCAATCCTCTGTCTAATTCCAACAAAATATGCCTTGGCCCAATTCAGAACTTGAATCTGTGGACCAATTTGGTCCCTCCCATAACTATTTTAAAATTAATACAACGCCAGTCACTTTTCCCAAAAAACTCCACCACTTTACCACCGTCACCTATCCATCCCTATTTCCCAACAGTAGGTCGGGTGTGTCCATTCCCGTGTAGGACCCTTTATATACTGCTTGGGGAAACTTTCTTGAACAAACTTAAGAAATCACGTTCCATCGAAGTTCTTAACCATCTGGATGTCCCAGTCTATGTTAGGAAAATTTAAATCACCTATTATAACAATCCTAATGCTCCTTCTACTCTCACCAGTTTCCCTGCGTATTTGTTCCTCTAATTCCCATTGATGATTTGGAGGCTTATAGTGCAACCACGATAACATCACTGACCCCCTCTTACTTCCTTGTACCATTCACAGAACCTCATCGGATAATACCTCAGTTATTTCATCTTTAAATACTTGTGGGATACTCGCCTTAATCAGAATTATGGTGTTTCAACTGTTTCCACTTACATCTCTCCCTTGCAATGATTTTCACATCTGCATCAAAACTTGTCAAGGTACAGTGGAGATATGGTGCTGTAACTGGATGGGAGCTGCACATCCTGTCACTTCCAGCAAATTTCCCCACACTGGGCAGTGATCTAACACAGTGTTACCGAAAACTGGAACAACCTGTGTTTATATATGAATAAACCAGTGCGGTCTGCACATTTCCACACGCTGGACATTTATCCCAGGAATATAGATCAAGTATTGGTGTGGGCTGCACAGAGTTCCATTCTGGATATTGTTGGGTTGTATTCAGCGTTACGCTAGCCATATCTACACAGTGCTCCATCCCGAATGTATTATGGATGGGCTGTTTATGTGAGTTTGATTGCGAATGTGAGAGAACTAAACATCTGGCAATACCTTTATTTTGTGTTTTCATTCTTGTGATTGGATCCTTCAAATCCTGACTCATCCTTAGACCCGACCCTCTGGATGAGTGATGGTGACTGTTGTTAAAGCATCTGAGTCTGTAACATGACCAACAAATAGAGCAGAGGCTGCAGAGAGTACAGTCTCCGTAAAATGGAATGAGAAAATCACAGTCTGATCAGCCTTGGTCTTAGTGAATGGTGGGGCAGGATTGAATGGACCACTAATGCAACTTGTTCATGTATTTATGTTTGTTCCAAGCAAACTCCTCTTCTCTCCCAATGTCCCATACTGGTGGGAAGTGAGGCACCTCCTCCTGTTCCTGCGTAAAAGGATCCTGGGGCCTCACTAGCCTACAGATTTTCCTGTGGCCCAGTTTCGAACAGTTGGGTGACGGCCTCCTGTTCCTGTTCCTGTTCATGTGTCCCAGCCTCGAGCAGTTGAATGACTCCCTCCTGTTCCTCTGTCCCAGTCTTGAGCAGTTGAATGACTCCCTCCTGTTTCTGTGTCCCAGTCTCGAGCAGTTGAATGACTCCCTCCTGTTCCTGTGTCCCCGTCTCGAGCAGTTGAATGACTCCCTCCTGTTCCTGTGTCCCGGTCTCTAGCAGTTGAGTGACTGCCTCCTGTTCCTGTGTCCCAGTCTCGAGCAGTTGAATGACTCCCTCCTGTTCCTGTGTCCCAGTCCCGAGCAGTTGAATGACTGCTTCCTGATGCCAAGTCTGTGAAAATGGATGTCCTCCTCCTGTTCCTCTGTAACAGGCTCCAATAGCTCTGTGCTCACCTCCTGCTCCTGTGGAATGGAACTGAGGGACTGAAGAGTCTCTTCACATTCCTTACAGCTTCTGTTGACTAAAAGCAATTCTCCTGATTCTGTAAATCACCATCAAAATCTGAATGATGTATTTTTGTATTTTGCTCTCAGTAATTGAGCAAACAAACAGACTGACAGAATTCAGAAGCTGAGTAGCCTCCTCCTGTTTCTGTGTTATACACTCAAATGGCAATAGAGTCTCAGAGATGTACAGCACGGAAAACCATCCTTCAGACCAGTCGTCTATGCCCACCAAATATCCTAAATAAATCTCGTTCCCCTTGCCAGCATTTGGCCCATCTCCCTCTAAACACTTCCCATTCATGTATCCATCTAAATGCCTTTTAAATGGTGTAACTGTACCTGCCTCCACCACCTCTTTTGTCTGTTCAATCCATACACACAGCAGTCTCTGTGTGAAAATGTTGTCCCTCATGTCCCTTTTTAAGTCTTTCCCCTCTCACCTTAAACCTTTGTCTTCTAATTTTGGACTCGCCTATGCTGGGAAAAGACGTTGACTGTTTACCTTATCTATGCCCCTCATGATTTTATAAACCCCTTTAAGGTCACCCCTCAGCCTCAACACTTGAAAATAGCCCCAGCCTATTAAAACTCTCCCTGTAGCTCTAACCCTCCAACACCTGCAACATTCTTTTAAATCTCTTCTGTACCCTTTCAAGTTTGACAACATCTTTCCGACAGCAGGGAAACTGGAATTAAAGGCAATATTCCAAAAGTGGCCAAACCAATGTCCTGTACAGATGCAACGCATCGTGAAAATGTTTAGACTCAAAGCACGGACCAATAAAGGGAAGATCACCAAGTGCCTTTTTCACTGTGCTGTCTACCTGTGACGGCACTTTCAAAGAACAGAGAACCTGCACCACCAGGTGACACAGTAGCTCAGTGACTAGCATTGCTGCTTCAGAGCGCAGCGATCTGGGTTTAACTCCATCCTTGAATGACTGCCTGTGTGGAGTTTGCACATTCTCCCCGTGTCTGTATGAGTTTCCTCCGGATGTTATGTTTTCCTCTGACATTATAAAGATATATAGATAAGGGTAGATAGGCCATGCTAAATTGAGTAAAGTACCCAGGGATGTGCAGGCGAGGTGGATTAGCCATGGAAAATGCAGGCTCTGAGGGATAAGGTAGGGGTTTGTCTAGTGGGATATTGTTTAGAGGGTCGGTGTGGCCTCGATGGGCCGAAAAGCCTGTTTCCTCACTGTAGGGATTCGATAACTTCTATGGAATTCTCCTTGATTGGCAGCTTTCGACAGGACCCTACCTGTATGTTTTGCCTTGATATGTCTTGCCAAAATGCTACACCTCACATTTAACTAAAATAAACTCCATCTGCCACTGCTCGGTTCACCTAAACAAAGCCCCATTGTGGTCTGAGAGATCATTCATCACTGTCGACGTCACCAACAAATTTGGTATTATCTACAAACTTACTGACCATACTGCATATACTCAAATGTAAATGATTTGTATCAGTGACAAAAGGCAGTGGACCCACTATTGATCTTTGCGGCACGCCACTGGTCACAGGTCTCCAAGTTTAATGAACAAATGTCACTGTCACGCCCTGTCTCCAATATTCAAGAAAAGTTTAGACCTAAATGGCGAGTTCTCCCTGGATTCCAGGCAGTCTAACCTTGCTAACCAGTCTACCATGTAGAACATTGTGGTTTTCTTACTGAATTCCATAAAGACAACATCCACTGTCTTGCCTTCATCAATCATCTTCATCACATCCTCAAAAAATTCCACCGAGTCAGTGAGACGTAATCTCAATTGTACAAAGCCCTCTTCGGTCCTTGTCTTTCCAAATACATATCGATCTTTTTCCTCGAAATCCCCGTCAACAATTTAGTCACCATTGACGTCATGCTCACCAATCTAGAGTTACCTGTTTTTTCTTTACTTTCTTAAATAATTGCACTATGTTAGCAGCCCTCCAGTCTTTTGACACCTCACCTGTGAAAATCAATGTTACAAATATATCAGCAAAATGCATAAGCAATCTATTTCCTAGCTTCCCACAAACATCTGGGATACAACAGATCAGGTCCCAGGGATTAGTTCACCTTTACGTGTTTTAAAATTTCCAACACCTCCTTGTAATATAGACACTTTTCAAGGTATCATTGCATATTTCTTTATTCTCTCGCTCTTGTAACCTCCTCCACATTAAATACTGAGGAGAAATACTTGTTTAGTATCCCTCAAATTTGTTGTGGTTCCATAAATAGGTAGCCTAACTGATCTTTAAGGGGCCCGATTGTCTCCCTAGTTAATCTTTTGCCATTGAAGGATTTGTAGAATTTGTTCAATGCCTCATTAACCCAATTTCTAAAGCAATCTCTTGTCCACATTTTTCTGGCCCGATTTCACGATTGATGATACACTTGCTGCCCTTATACACCTCTCGGGATTCACTTGATCTCAGCTCTGTTTACCTGACATATGCCTCCTTCATTACCTTAACCGGACCATCAATATATCTAACCATCCAGCACTCCCTGCACCCACCAGCCTTGCCCATCTCACTAATAGGAACACGTTGGCTCTGGACTCTCTGAAACCACGTTTTGATGGCCTTGCATTTACCAACCATCCCTTTACCTGCGAATAGGGTATTCCAATCAGCCTTTCACAGGGCTCACCTAACACTTTTAAAATTGGCCTTGTTCAAAGTTAGAACGTTAATGTTTACATCAGGTCTTTCCTATTCCACAACTAGGTTAAAACTAATATTTATGTGTAACAGACTTGAAAGTTAAATAAACACTTCCTGTGCCTCTATAACGGGCTCGAGAGACTGAATAGGCTCCTCCTGTCCCTCTGTATTACACTGGAAATGCTGTCCCTCTGTAATAGACCCAAGAGGCTTAATGGCCTCCTCCAGTTCTTCTTAACACACTCGAGAGGCTGCATGGCCTCCTCCTGTCCCTGTATAACAGATCCGAGACACAGCAACCTGTGGATTACGAGCAGCCGGTAAACTGTATCTAATAGAGACCCATTCCTTCTAAGTTACAGAAACACAAACAACACAATGTACTCCAGGTGCCCTCTCAGTGACACCTCATACAGCTGCAGCGACAAATCTCTTTGTTTTGAATTATTCTGTTGGCAAATGTGCCAATATTCCAACTTTCCACCTTTTCAAGTAGCAACAGGTTAATATAGGCTGAATGGCCTTCTCCTATCCCTCTGTAAGGGGCCCATAGGGACAGAATTGCTTTGGCCTGTTACTGAGCAGCAGTCGCAATGCTCTGTCTCAAGGTTATGAAAGGATTTGAAAACAGGACATTAAAACCAGGAGTAGCCTCACACTGGTCAATAAGTACCGTACTTTGTTTCAGGTATCTAGAAACTTGCCCACCAGACATTTTTTTTTTTACGCAGCAGATCTGTCATTTTATAACTGCCTATTTTCATAAACAGAGTGGAACATATATAGACCGCTGCAGTGTTCTGTTAATACTCTCATATACAAGGGGAAAAAAAGATTGAAAATATTGAAAGATTTATGGTCCATCCCTCAGGAACCTTATCCATTCCGTCCAAACCGAGGAAATGAAAAGTGATGTATTGGTTAACTGGGCCTGTTTGTTCAGTGACTGTGATTAATGCCAATCTCCATGGATTCGAATTATCTCAGTGGAAGCTTTCCATCTTTTAATGATAAATGGGCTCCGTTCAATGTGTCAACCCATAACATGAGCGGGAGCATCACTGACAGCACTGACAGGGATCAGCAGAACCAGAGAGAGGGGAGGAGAGATCAGAATCTGAGAACATGAGACTGGAATGTTCCAACAATGGATCAGAATCAGAGAACATTAGACTGGAATATACCATCAATGGATCAGAATCAGAGAACATTAGACTGAAATATTCCAACAATGGATCAGAATCTGAGAACATTAGACTGAAATATTCCAACAATGGATCAGAATCTGAGAACATTAGACAGGAATATTCCAACAATATACAGGAGCTTATCCGATTATGTTTGGTATCTTTCTGAATTTGATTGGATGTCATTATCATTGCGGATCTATTTCGCTCTTCTCATTATTCAATACTTTTATTATCCCTTCCTGGCTATCGTTGGTGTTCCTGGTGAGTGTCACTATCCAGAATTTGTATTCTATGAAGCAGTTATGACTGTATTATTGTTATTTCATATTGTCTACACTTCCTGCCACCATTATTGTTCCTGTTGAATCTCTCCATCCAGATATTCACTCTACAGACCACTACTAACTACATCAATGAAGGTGTTCAATTACTGCCTCTCTCTCCCCTCTGGCAGTGTTACTCACCGGTCTCTATGTTGATCTATTCAGTTTCAGGGGAGAACCACAATGCATTGTCTCATTGCGTTTACTGTTCAGAGCATGGAGGTCACTTTCTACTCTTCTGGTTACAAACTCCACTTCCTTCCACTGTTTCCATCCCATTCCTGGCCAATATCTGCAGCTGAAACAGTCAGGTCACAACTGTGGGAGATCCTTTTGACTATGAGCTGATTCTTGACACCATACCCTGAACATTTCTAACTTGAAATACTCACAACTCCAGAATATATCTCACTGGTTTATTCCATCTGTTGTTTGAACCTTGAGCTATGAAATACAATCTTAATGAAGCCAATAATCTGCTGCTGACAATCCCGGCTTCAAACCTGCGGAAGCAAACCTGATTCGACCTCACACCAAACTCCCATCCATCTGTCATTCATGTGCACGCAGATGGATATTGCTATTGTGTCTGGCAATGCCTTTACTTTAACATTCTCAAACACTTTAGCTCATCTGTCCATGAAACTTCTCTCTTTCTCTCTACTGATTAACAAAAATTTTGCCTGTTGTTCGTATTTAAAATAATTTCCTCCATGTGCGTTCCTTCTCAAACAATGAGTTTTGCATTCACAACGCCAATCGCACGCGCACACACACACACTCACTCTCAGTCTCTGATGAACACACACACACACACGCAGAGAGAGCAAACCTTCCAACTGTAAGCAGTAAATCTGTTGCGAGTATAGTTAGCATATGATAGTAAAGTTTGCAATACTCTCCATGCTGGTCAGATAGTGCAGTTTACTGAGCAACACACTAGCATGGTCTGCACAGCTCTCCATGCTGGGCTGTCATCTTGTCCCAGTTTATGTTGTTTGTGGTGTTCTGTGAAGCAGATTGAGAACTTGATGTAACAAACCATTTCAGCTGATCTGACAATGTCTTTATTCAATGTTTTCATTCTTGTAATTTTACTCTCGAAGATCTCACTTCGCCAGTTAGTCCCACTGCCCTGACGTTTTCCATATATTTCCACAACATCTTTTCAGTTAATTAACTGTCTGTTTCTGCTTTTAATGTGAATCTCTTATCCCTTTCTTTCTTTCCCTGGCCTTGGGTTTTGGCCTCCCTAGTGTATCGAGTGCTGGCATTGTGTAGCTCAGAAATAATGAAATGGGGTGTGTCAAGCTGTTGTTCACTTCCTGGTATGTCCTATGTGATGGTCCATTGATAGGCGTGTTTCAGAAGTTATGAGAAACAACGTTGTAACTTGGTCTGTACCTGTGGCCGTCCCTCTCAGGTGACCATGCGATCAGTAACAAAAGGAAGCCCACTGAGTAAAGGACCACGCATATAAATTGCCTGACAATGCTGTCACTTTTTTAATAAAAGGTTATTTTCTCCCTTTTTTTTAGTAAGAGGGCTTAAAGGCAAAACTTCCTACTGAAAACGGCTCAAGTAAATAACCTACGGGGGTTTTAGGGTTTTTAAATAAATAGCAGTAACAATGGCCAGCTGACACAGACCAGGATTTCTAGTTTTTTTATATTGTAGCTATAACAATCACCAGGTGCTTGGGGTCCCAGAAGGGTTGTAAGTTTCAGTAAATTATCCACAGCTGCTATTCTGTCTGGAACCTCACTTGATGGTGTTTCCTCCTGGATTGGAGAACTATATGCAAGAATGCATGTCTGAATGTTCCTTTTTGCCAAGGGGTGTGTTTATGGGATGTTGATATATTGGAATAGTTCATTAGTAGAAGGTACTGTATCCATTATTCGGTAAAGATTGCCAATAGAAAAATTATTCTAAATTCATCTTCATTTCTAATTGGATTTTCATTAGAGTATTTACATATATTGTATTTTGCTTAATGGTGAGTGGTTTGAATAGTTTGACATCTGGAACACCCAACTCACATTTACCTTTAAAATAAGGAAAGGTTGGCATCCAACCTACCTTCTTTAAATAGTTTGAGACAGTCTGGTTCAACGACAGCAAACTGTGGACTCTTGTCCGGTTCTAAATCGATAATACCAAATTGGGTTTAGAATTTGCAAACAAGCCATTCTCCCCAACAAGTCCACACTGACCCTCCGAGGAGTAACCTACCCAGACCCATTCCTCTACCCTATTATTACACATTTACCCCGATGAAGGCAACTAACTCACACATCCCTGAAAACTACAAACAATTTATCATGGTCAATACACCTGACATGCACATCTTTGGATTATGGGAGGAAACCAAATCATCCAGAATAAGCTCATGCAGACATTGGAGAGTATGCACAAGGAGGCTATTGGGTTCAAAGGTCGCGTATGGTCGTTGATAGTCTCTTTTTTCTGGATGTTGAATTCGGTTGGTTTAAACAGTATTTTGTATATAAAGATTCAGTCATTAAGAGTTCTCTGGGTGTGGAAAAGTAAAGTTGGCGCTTTTACAAAAGGGAATGATGGTAAAGCTTTAGGAATTGACAGACAACCTGGAGTTGGGGTTGCGATTGTCTGTGAGAAAATTAGAGATAATTACAGCTATAGATCGGCAATTACGTTTAGTGGAACCGCCAACAGACTCTTTGGAAATGGCTGGAATTCAATTTGAAATGATGGTCTTTGAACCTGAGAAGGAATTGAAAGAGTTTGAATTATGATGAAAAGTAGAAATAAAAGAAAAGGAAACGAAGAAGAAAGAGAGAAAAGGACAGAAGAAAAGCAGAGAGTTTCAACTTAAAGAGTTAGCAATTAGAGAGGAAAGTTAATATAGAAGGCGGAGATGAAGGTAGAATGTCGGTGGGATGAGGAGGATAGTGCGGTTGAGCAACCCTATTGTAACCAATGGCCTAATGAGGTTCTGTTTAAATGCATCCAGGCATTCTCTAAATTTGATGAGAAGGATGGGGAAGCCTTTTGAATTTCATTTGAGAAAGTGGCTAAACAAATGCAGACACCAGTGACCATGTGGATTTATTAGATCCAAAGCTGATCCGTATTTGCATCCCTATCGGAGGAGGTATCTGGCCAGTATGGAGTGGTGAAGAAAGCCATCTGAAGTGCATGTGAGCTTGGGCCAGACACTGACAGACAGCGTTACAGGAATCTAAAAGAGGGTGCCTGGTTAAACGCACATTGCGTTTGAAAGGATCAAACAAAGTAATTTTGAAAGGTGGGAAAGGTATTAAAAACAGAACAAACCTATGACATTCTTAGAAAGATTCTTATTTTGGAGAAGTTCAACAATTCACTTCCTGCAGTCGTGAAAACTCGTGTGGAAGAGCAGAGAGTTACAATGGCAAGATTCGAAGCTGAAATGGCTGATAATGGTGATTGAGTTCAGAAATCAAAGTTTGGTTTCTGTGAGAGATGGAGAAGAATGTGCGAGATCTTGTTAAGGTTTACTGGCATAGGCCAGGAGAAGCAGGTAAAGAGGTTAGAGCATTAAGAGGTACAGAAGGATGTAATTATTTTATGCTGAGACATGAGGAGCTATGTCATTCAGAGGGACTATTGGAGAGATGAGAAGCGCTCCATTATGTAACGTGTGATTGGCGTGTCCAGTGGAAAGTCAACAGATTTATTCCACAATGGGGAAGGAGGCCTTGAGCTTGGTGTTGGCGTTACAACATTTCAGATTTACATTGCCAATAACATACCTGAGACAAATCTTTATCACTGATCATAACCCCTTAAAGTTTTTGGAGAAGTTTAGGGAGAAAAATACCAATCTGTTTCGATTGAGCTTATTATTGCTCCCATTCAGTTTGAAACTAAAAAGGTGACAGGGCGATAAAACCTAAGTGTGGAGACTTGGATGAAGAAAGACAAAGGCATTCTGTGGCAGGAGTAAAATGACTGAAATCGAAATAGATGTGAACATTTGTATGCTCAGAGTCAATGTAATATATATGCATTTCAGTCCACTAATAGAGGAAGGTTAGGAGTTCGAAAATGAATCTACCTTTGTGTATTGATGGATTATTTTATTAAAGATGGAGTTGTGAGGATGCTATCACTGTAAAAAGGTTATTTCTCTTGGGTTTTTTTTAAGAGAGGTGTTAAAGGCAGAGGTGCAGAACTGCTGTTTGAAAACAGTTTAAATAAATAACTGAGATTTTAGGTTTCATTAAAAAGGTGGTAACAATGGAAGGGCAGTGGCCAGCTCTCCAGACCAGATTTCCTCATTTTACTTTTAGCTGAAGCATTCAGAAGCTGCTGGGGATCCCAGAAGTGTTGGAAGTTTCAATACGTGATCCCCAGCTGCCTTTCTCTCTGAGATCTCTGTTGATGTTGTTTCCCCCTGGATTGGAAAACTGCTGTAAGGATCTGTATTTGAATATATCTTTGTGCCAAACGGTGTAAACCAAGAAGGTAAAGTATCTATTGTTTGTGTAAGTGTTCCAACATATAAGCTATCCCAAAACATTCTTTCCTTTGATTGTATTTTAACAAAAGCATTTGAATAGATTATAATTTGCTCAACGTCGCGTGGTTTGACTAGTCACAACATAGCTGGAACACAAACTTCACATCTATATTTAAAGTAAGGGAAGGTTTGGGTCTAAACGGCCTTCTGGAAATATTTTGAGGGAATCTGGTCTGGTCCAAAACACTTGTAGCGAGGGGCTTCTGACTGGCTTCTGCAATTGAAAATTTAGTGGAGGGGCAGGGGATGCTTTGCTGGAGGTTGTGCTGTCAGTTGCCTCAGACATTCAGGGAGATCTGAGGATTTGGTGACCCAACTCTGGATGGAGCATGGGGACTGTAGATACAGCATCTGAGCCTGCAACATGAACAACAAATTGAGCAGAGGCTGCAGAGAGGGGAAGCTCTGAAACCACAGAGTGAGTGTGTGTGGGAAGAGTGTCTGCTGTATCCATCCCGGATTTTCCAGGAACACTTTCCCAAACTCCACTTAACCTAGGATCAAAGTGTGAGGGGACCATGACTGAACAAGGAGCTGGTCACAGAGCAGTGTCACCTCCTTCAACACGACCTGCAGCTTCACACCAGGAGGAGGACAGTGCTGCCAGGGGCTGTTAGGGTCACAGATTCATTCAGTTTCTATGATCCAGAACTTTCCACGCAGGACTAAGTGACAGATCCATCATCTCCCACTATCTCAACATCAATGTTACCATTCGGAGATGGAGGATATATATGGTTGATGAGGTAAATACATTGTTTCTCCCTCAGCAGGGAGCTGCCGGTTGTATCCAGTTTGGTGGGATTCCCGATGGTGTCCATGGCATCTGCAGAGTATCCATGTCAATGCGGAGAGGTAGAGGAACTGAAGGAGCTCTCTCTCTCTCCATTAATGTCACAGCGTGCCCATCACAGTACATCATGTGGTGAATACCCACTGTCCTGGCAGCAGTCATGGTCTCTTCATTCAGAAGCAGTCAGCCATTCCCATCGTCATCGGGTCTCCACGTAGAAAGAAATGAATATATATTGGATAAAGGCCGTCCCCTTGATGCTCGTTTCAAAACACCATCCCCACCACCAACCAACCACATCAAAGTATTCTATGTGTATGGAGAGCAATCGGGTCACTTTGAGTGTCTGGGAGCAGACGATCTGGGATGGAGCAAAACCTCCCATGTCTGAACGGGGCTGAGTGAACACCCCAGTACACAGTATCATTAAGTCCTGTAATCCCTCTCCATTTCAGTAACATATTCCTTTCCGTTATTCCTGGAAATGAAATGACAGGTTAAATCATGTTAAATTCCACCTGCTAAACTATTATCTATTGCCTTTACATTTCTGAATCTATTTGCAGACTCTCCACCCTCTCTTGATAATTTAATCTCTTGCTAACCACAGCGACATCACCAAACTCAGCATCTGTATATCTGTTCCATCCTCCTGATCATTAGTATAGATTGTAAAAAGTTGAGAACCAAGCGCTGGTCACTGTGTGACCCTACTGGTTACATTCACTCTAACTGATTGAGACTGATTTATCCTGAGTGCCTGCTTCGTGTATGATACCCAGTCCTCCCCCATTCCAGTGAAACACTGTCGAAGGGTTGAATAAGAACAAGGAGTATCTGTGAGGAATCCAACCCCTCGATGACACTGATGTCAACACGACATCTATTCCACTTTCCTGCCCTCTCTCCATCCTAAAACTCTAGTCTCTTGTTGTAGATTGCGTCACATTAAAAAAAAATCCACTCCATATCTACACATTCAATTACTTTTAGAATGTTACAGACCTCAATGAGATCTCCTTTCATTCTTATAAACTCGAGAGTAAAAGCCTAAACTGCTCAATTACTCTTCATAAGGCAAACAATTCAAATATGGAATCAATCTAATGAAGCTCTTCTGAATTGCCTCCAATGGAAATACCTCATTCTGCAGGACACCCAAACTGTACTCCAGTTACAGCCTCACTAATGCCTTACATAGTTACACCAACACTCCCTACCTTTCTACTCTATCCTTTTATAAATAAACACTGACATTATGCTTGCATTTCTCATTACTTGAAGTACCCACAGGTAAGTTTTCTGTGATATGCAAGCAGACACCCAGATCCCTCTGCACCTAAACTCTTTGAACTTTCTCTCCAATTAGATAATAATTTGTCTTTCTATTATACTGGCCAACTTGAAGAGCCCCATATTTATTCCCTTTAATTTTCCTTGCTAAATGTTGGCCTATTCACCCAACCTATCCATATGTTTTAAAATCTCTTGCATCATCTTTCCGAAGTAATTTCCCACCGATGTGAGAGTCATCTGAAAATGTGGCATTGTATTTTCTCTCCCGTCAACGAGTACAGTAATACCATCAATGCAAATGGTTGAGGCATGAGTACTGAAATCAATGGCACCCCACAAATTGCAATTGCCAAAATAAAATGACACATTTGTTCCATGCGACTGCATTTTGTTAATTAACCAATCCTCCATCCAAGCGAATAAATTACTCCTAAACCTATGCTGTCTGATCTTACCATTTACTCTTTGGAGAAGCGACATATTCGACATGAAGACCAGATATGTTCCATCTCCCACGATCCACCTTTTTTGTGACATCTTCAAATAAGTCAACCAAACACTTCAAACTTAATTGTCTTTGTAAAACCATGTTGACTATGACGGATTGTGGTTTAACTTTGCAAATGTCCTGAACAATGGACTCTAACAATTAGCCTTGAATTATAATGGTTTATTGTTACACTTTAGTCGCTAATTTATATCATTATTATAAGCTCTTCCCTTTCGAAAGCCTTTACGTATTCTTTGAATTCCTATTTAATGGGCACACGTTTTTAAGAGATATGCTCCAATTGCTGTATAAGACCCATGTGTGGCTGAATGGACTCATCATCCTGTTTGTGTGCAAACTCGATGGGCTGACGTCTTTCTGGTATTCCCATGTTGTCGTCTCCAAGGCCAGAATGACCTCCTCCTATTGATGTTTTAGAGGATTGGGAGATTATGGAATCTTCCTGTTGCTCTCTAACATTTTGATGGGCTGATGGGTCTTCTCATACTTCTCCATGGAAATATTGAACAGTCTCCTCATGTATCCGGGAGATGGTTCCGAGGGATTGATTGGTCTTATCTTGTTTCCATACAACAGACACGTGTCGAAATTCCTTCTTCCTTTCTCATTAAAGAAGTCTCAGATAGTTTTTATCCTTATCCAATTCCCTTGCAATAGGCTCTGTGGGTCTGAATGGCCTCCTGTTATCCCAGTGTAATAATCTCCAGTCACTGTGTGACCACCTCCAGTTCCTATGTTCCAGACTTGAGGAGGCTGAATGGACTGATCCTGTTGCTGTTTAACAGGATACTGGTGCAGCATGTCCTACTGTTATAGGCTCGAGTGGCTAATTGGCCTCCTTCTGTAAATGTATATCAGGCTCCAGGGGCTGAATAGCCTCATCCTGTTTTGGTGTAACAGGATCGAAGGCCTGAATATCCTCCTGTTGTTCCTGTGTAACACACTGGAGAACGGAATGGTTCCTCCACTATCGGTGTAATTCGCTTCACTCGTTGACTACATCTGTCATCTATGTTGAAGTAAGTACATCCTTATTTTTTTGTAAACTCCAATGGCTACTGGGTCAACCTGATCATCTTTTTGTTAGAAGCTAGCACCTTCATTGCAGGAATCAGTTGAGGGAACCATCTCTGAGCTGCTTCCAATATAACAACATCATTTCTTCACTGAAGAGATTAAATCTGTACACACTACTCCAGATGTGATCTCACTAAGACCCTGTACAGCAGCAGCAACATTTTACCAGCCTGTTGTAAGGTTCCCACCCAGGTTAGAGCTGTCTCAGCTCTCTGGGGGAATACAGAGCATTGTTGGAAAATCATTGTCCTTCTCTACTCCATCAGCATAACGGGAGATTTGGAGAAATTAAATTTAGAGAAGATCATAAATGATGTGGCGAAATGATCTCTACCATTAATCTCTCCAGAGCTCACATCGCTCAGATTCCACAGAATCTAGTAAGATGGAGCAAACATTGATGGGATTTATATATCAAAGTGAAAGCTGCAATACAAATGCTGGACATGTTATAAAACAGGAAATGAGATATACACATTTGTGGGTACTGCAGTAATAATATACTGTTTACATTATATCTAAACTGTCTTAACCCAAGTGAATGCTAATGCTGGGAAAATGGATTTCATGACCGCGTGTGAGATGGTTTACATGAATATTATGTTGAGCACTGAGCTCGAGATCAGGTTATTGAGGAATTGGTGTTGAGTGATCAGAAGAGCTAATTGAAAATTTTGCTGGAAAGGACATTTTGGGAACAGTGACCACAATGTATTGGTTTTCTTTTATGCTATTTGAGTACACGACAGTTTTTGTTGTATTTGAAGTAACCATTTGAAATCTGAGTCATGCAGACCATGAAGGTGTGAGGAGAAAGTGGGATGACAGATGCTGAAGGTCAGAGTCGAAGAGTCTGCTGCTGGAAAAGCACAGTCAGGCAGCATACTAAGAGCAGATAAATCGATGATTCGGGCATAAGCCTTTCATCAGGAATGAAGCTTATGGGCCGAGGAGGCTGAGAGATAAATGAGAAGAGGATGCGGCAGGGGAGAGGTAGCTGGGATTACGATAGGTAGATGAAGGTGGGGTTGAAAGTGATAGGTGATGAAGGGAGACAGAACGCCTCATCTACTGCATCCATTAAAGACAATGTGGTCTTCTCTACATTGGCGAGGCAGGAGGTCAATTTGTAGATCATTTCAGGGAACATCTCGAGGACAACCACATTGAACAACTCCATCGCCTAGTGGCTGAGCACTTTAACTCCCCTTCCCACTCTGCCAAGGACATGAGAGTCCTGGGCCTGCTCCATCGCCAAACCCGAGCCACCAGAAACCTGGAGGAAGAAAGCCTCATCTTCTGCCTTGGGACCCTCCAACCACAGGGGATCATAGTGGATTTCCCCATTTCCCCATTTCCACTAATCCCACCACCTTCTCAAGGGCAATTAGGGACAGGTAATACATGCTGGCCCAGCCAGTGACTCTGAGATTCACGAAATAAATAAATAGAAATTAACAGAGGAAGTTTGCTGAGGTGTCGCAGGGATCGGTACTTGGGGCCCAGCTGTTCACAATGCCCTTTAAACATTTGGTTGCTGGAATCAGATACAATATATCCCAGCCTGCTGACAGCACTAACGGATGTGGGATTGTGAGTGGGTGAGGAGGATGTTAAAAAGCACCGAGAAGACTAAGACAATTGGAGTGAATGGGTAAATACGTGACAGATGGAGAACAATGTGGATAGAGGTGACGGTGTGCCCTTTGGTGGAAACGATATATTGGCAGCCTACCATTTGAAAGGGATTGGTTGAAACATGTTGATCTACAAAGGGACGTATGCACCTGTTTGTTGTTTCCTTCTGCATAAACCTCTGAGTCCCCTGCAGTGCAATGAGTTCTGCAACCAGATGTCAATACTGGACGTGGAGATTGGCACGCTGCCCAGTGTACACAGACCCACCAAGTGGGGAGCTGCAACATTAAAAACGATCTGCATCTCCCTGTACACCAGTCGCTGAAAGTAATATTGCAGAAACAGAAAGCAGTGAGGAAGATAAATGGTGTGTTAACCTTCATTTCAGGGGGATGTGAGTCCATAAGTAAGGGTGTCTTACTGTAGCTGTAAGTGCCTGGTGAGATATCATCCCGAACATTGTGCAGTATTGTGTGTAGGTTTGGTCTCTTTACCTAACAAAGGGCAAACCTGACATTTATGGAGAGCAGTGAAAGATGATCAGACTGATCTCTGGGATGACGGGCTTGTTGTGGGAGCAGAGATTGGGGAGACTGGGCCAGTATTCCACGGGGTTTAGGAAAATGGGTGGAGATCTCAGTGAAATATACAAAACTCTGACAGGGTGAGTCAGATTGGAAGCAGGTCACTCTGCATTGGGATGAGAATAAATGTCTGCAGTCACAGACTGGTGAACCTGGGGAATTCGCTCGCACCCGGAAACTGAGACACTGATTATAGATAATGATTTAGAGACAGTAAAGGGATGGTGGGAGAGCAGGAGTACGGTGTTGAAATGAAGGGCCAACCATCATTTCATTGAATTGGGGAACAAACTCGATGGACCAAACGTACGACTGCACTGCCTATTTTATAGCTTCCCAAGGTTACTCACATTAACGGATATGTATATCATGTGGGGTAAGTGCATTGAGAAGAGTTTTTCCATGAACTAGAATGGGGGAGGCTCACTGTGTTGTATGACCTTCTCCTTTCCCACTGTTGCTGTGCAGTCCGTGGGAAAGCTCTGTAAATGTTGTCACAAGCTCTCAGATGTTAGGAAGGAGGTTTCTGCAGGGTCGACAGGACTGTGTTCCCATTCCCTTTTCCGACACTGATGCAGAGGCCGGGTGTTCTGTCCGGTTTCATCCTTTCAGACCTCGGAGTAGTTTGATACAAATGAGTGCTTTGCTTGACCCTTTCAGAGACCATTGAAATGTTTATCACATGTCAGGGTCTTTGGAGTCAGTTTTAGGCCAGCCCAGGAAATCATTGGAGATTCACTTCCTAAAAGTACATTGGAGAAGGAAATTCTGTTTACAATCGATATTGGCTTCAAGGTCACTGTTACTGACACCAGCTTTTAGATCTTGATATTTTATTAATTGTATTTAACTTCCACCCGCTGCCAGAGCATTAGCCTGGTCTGGATTAGTAATTCAGTGACATTACCACAACAGCACCATCTCCACATGGGGACCTATCGGAAACCACACTGAGCAGGTTATTCCTGTGCTGTTTGCCAGCTCTGTCAAAAAGAACTCCAACCAATTTGACTGTCGTGATGGGACTGAGGGGGTGGTAATTGGTCAGATTGTAATTATCCCCCTCTGAGGGAGTGGGACATAGCTGAGTAATTTTCCACACTGCCAGGGAGATGTCGGAGTTGGAGCTGAAATGAAACAGCTTCCCCAGGGACACAGCTTGTTGTGCAGCACAAGTCTTCAGTTCTATTGCAGAAATAGTGTCAGGGCTCATTGCCTGTGTCATAACTACTCTGTTCAGCTGTTTCTTCATGTCACGTGCAGCAATTGAAATTGGTTGAAGACTGACATCTGTGATTTTGTTGGCATCATGATGAGGTGAGGTGTATCATCGACTCAATACTTCTGGCAGAAAATGATGAAGATGAAACATCCTTCTCTTTTACACTGATGTGCAGGTCTGTTCCATTATTTAGGATGGGAATGTTTGTGGAGCCCTCGCCTCCGGTCATTTGTTTAATCGTCTATCACCATTTTATAACTGAACGTGACAGGAATGCAGGGCTTCGTTCAGATCTGTTGGTCAAGTCTGGTAGCTTAAAGGAGTTAGCATCAGGTTAAGGTTCATGTGATTCTGACTCTGACATGTTCACCCACACTCATCGCTGAGCCATAGATGGTGTTGATGGAAATGACAGACTGAAGTGTTACCCTGGCAAAAAGTTATAGGTTGTGGTTGAATGCAGGTCTGCTTCTCCTGCTGCTGTGGTCTACAGCACTACATGAATACGCAGTTTTGAGCTGCAATACCTGCAATGCAATTCTGCTGTCTGTTCCCCAATTCTCACTGTGACCCATTCACCCATCAGCCCTGCACTCAGTGACCTAACCTGGTTTCTGATGTGGAAATACTTCCATTTTCAAACTCTCATTCTACTGAGGGTCTGTCTCCCCGGGTCTTGCTTCCAATCTGACACATTCCGCAAAAGCATTTAACTGATCTTAATTCAAATATTTAATTCACCTGAATCTTTTTCCATGAGAAATACCATCTTCTATGTTTAAAGTGATTGTATTTCCTCTGTTTCTCTCCCTGACCACGATTAAGAGATCTGCAGTGTCAGTAATGCCAGCTTTATGTAGTTGCAGAGCCAATGAATTCTCTGGATTCCCAATCAACTTCACCACATTGTATGTTTAATCTTTTGGTTTGATGCATTATCACTCATGGCTGCCTTGTCCTCCCATGAGTATGTTCCATCTTCTTGGGTTGCATATCTGGTATTATCTTCCGAATTATCCCCAGAACCTCCTCCCATTGCTGCTCCATGGTTTTTCCTGTTCAGCTCCCCTTCCAATTAACTCTGGCCAACTCCTCCTGCATGTCTTGGTAGTTACATTACTTAATTATAACTACATTACATCTTGAAGAGAGCATTAGATATAAACTGAAAGAAGGCGTTTTGGGAGATGGGACACGAAGAATAATTGGTGGATTTCTTAACTAGATACAAAGGGAGAAAGAGAGAGAGGATATAGGTCTGGAGATGTGGAAAATGAGAAAACTAGATTATCGAAAGAAGTAGATGAACATTCCCCAATGGTTTGGCAATGCCTGTGTGCTGTGGTCCTTGGTACAGCGCATGTACAACAGAGTAATATGTTCGAATGCTGAGTCTGATGCCAGAATATTTATCTCCGATTATATGACAGACACTAGCTTTGGAAAGAACCCAACAGGCCAACATATTGAAGGGGATTAACTGAAATAATTTGGGACACTAGAATCAAGAATTTGGAGCACACATCCTGCTAAGAATGAGAGAGTAGAGTAGGGAAATCCAGAAAAGGAAGGAACGTTGAGAGGATCAAATCATGTTTTAATGTTTTATCAATTTTATACATCATATGAATCATTTTTCGTTAACTTTGTCTCTGTTCTTCATTTACATTGGATTTTGCACATATGAAAATTGCGACTTATCTGCACACAAACATTGATTAAACAATGTATATAAAATCACTTTTCCACCATTGAAACTGTCCTTTTGTCGTGTTACGAGGATACATGAACACCAACTGGCCATCAAAAGACATGACGCACTATCACTATGTTCCATACATACAGACAAAGAAAGGCACCACTTTGACTGGGATAAAGCACACACACATACGAAGACACGCAAGGACCTTCTTAGAGGAATGGCTTTCTAACCAGAAGTCCATTGATAAACGGATCAATTTAGATCCTGTCTACATTGTCTTGTTAAGATAACCGGAAATAACATCACCCACTTTAAGATACCAAAATCTACAAATAGAGAGGTGGGACATACCAGCAGAGCTTCAGCGGAGACTCTCACTGATGATGTCATCTGGTCATGGTGACGAAACTTCTGAAAACAAACCATCAAGCTCAGCGAGCTAACTTGCAGAGTTATAAATTGTTACTTTTTGTTTATTAGTGGAATTTAGGAGTTCTCTGTCGATCACGTTTTAACAGATTATGATGTGAGGTGAACTTTTCTGGGTGTGTAGTTTTAATTAACAGTGGGGTTCGACATTGATGTCATAACAGTTTTGGGGCCTTGCCGTGTGGGATTTGGACAAACTTGAACAGATTCGGGGTGCAAATGGTCCCAGCAAATTCCAACTCGTTGCAATTAGTGACTTTGATCTTCAAATAAAACCAGTGGGAAAATTCGTTTAATTTTGTTGCTTGTGGTTGATTAAATCAAAAGTGAGGGAAATGGCTTTTAACATGACTAAAGAGGTTCCGAAATTTTCCAAGGAGGTTTAGAAGGACAGAAGGAGGACATATTTTAGAATTAGCAAATAGGTTGGAATTGGGTTTAACCAGGGAGAAAAGGAAATTGTAATGGAGTTGGTCAAGCACTTTGATGTATCAGAGAAATAGGCAACTGCAGTAGAGTTAGAAAAACTTAAATTGCAAATGTGGCAACTGGAGATAGAAGTTAAATAAAGGGAAAGAAATAGAGAGAAAAGAAAGAGAAAGAGAGGAAAAAGAAAGAGAGAGAGGATTTGAAATTCAGAAATAGGGAATTGGACAAGAAAGTTAAGTTAACAGGATGGAATGAAGGGAGAACATAGGGACGTATAAAACTATGTTAATATCTTGCCATATTTCGGTGAGAAAAATGTCAAAACCTATTTTATTTCTTTTGAAAAAATGACTAGGCAGATGATGTGTCCAGTGAACTTGTGGGTAATACTAGTTCAGACTAAGCTGGTGGGCACAGCTGGTGAGGTATGTGCAGCGCTGTCAGATGAGGGATCAAGAGATTATCAAGATGCCAAATTGGCTATTTTTATTGATTATGAATTGGTACTAGAAGCATATAGACAGAAGTTCAGAAAAATAGAGACTGAAACAGGTCAGTCTTATATTGAGATTGAAAGAAGTAACCACAGTTATTTTGATAGGTGGGTGCGGGCCTTAAAAATTGATACGACCTGTGAGGCTTGAAGGGAGATTAATTTGCTGGAGAAGTTAAAAGGCTCACTTCCAGAGATAGTAAGAATTCATGTGAATGTACCGAAAATTCAAGAAGTGAGAAGCACGGCAGAAAGGGCAGGTCAATCTGCACTGGGGCATGAGATGATATGTAGCTTCTGGCAAGATTTTCATCCTGTGAGGGATAGAAATTGGAGAAAGGAAGATCACACATTACAAAGCGAACAGTAGCGCACAATACTTTAACACAAGTGAAGAAAGAAGCCCAAAGGGGTTGAAAGGTGGTGTAAGGCCTTAGGTGTTCTCACTATAAAGGAGTGGAAAACATAAAATGACAGTGCCGATGGTTTAAGAAGGGCACTTGGAAAAGGTGGTTTCACTGCAGTAAGCTGGGACGCACCGTGCTGGGCGTTGAATGAAGGCACTTTGGGGAAAGATGTGGTAGAAGAGGCTCAGCCCAGTGGAATTAGTGAAACTGGTAAAGGAGACCCCAAGTAGAGCCGAGGAGCAGCAGGAGAGTGCACAGCCTAGACAAGGGCTGGGTATGGAGGCAGGGCCTGATCTATGAAAGAATTCGTCTCTGTAGATAAAGTTTACTCAGAAAGAACAGGGGGAGAAGAACAAGAAGTTATAATTTTGTGAGATACGGGATCTGCTCAGTCTCTGATAGTTGAGAAGTGAGGCGCCAGAAAAGCACAACAGATCAGGCAACATCCGAACAGCAGGACAATCGAATATCAGGCAGAAACCCATCGTCAGGAACATGGTGGGGGGACAATGGGGCTGAAAGATAAATACGAGGGTAGTAGCTGAGCTCGTGGGAGGTTCACTGGGAAGGCAATAAGAAGATGTAGGTGGGAGTAATAGTGATATGTTGGAGGGGAGGGTGGAGTCGATAGGTGGGAAGGAAGATGGCCAGTTAGGGCGGTTCAAGAGGGCAGTGCTAGGTTGAACGGTTGGATCTGGGAGAGGTTGGTGGAGGGGAGATTTGGAATTTAGTGAAGTCAACGTTGATGCTGTACAGTTTGAAGGTTCCAGCTGTCCTACCACCGATAGGTGTCCTATCACCCTTCTGTCCGACCTATCAGCATCACACCCCACCTGAATCTACCTATCGCCTTCCAAGCTCCCTTCCACCCAGCTCCACCCCACCCTCCTATTTATTTCTCAACCTCCTTCCCCCTCCCTTACCACCCACTTTCCTGATGAAGGATTTATACCTCAAACGTTAACTCTCCTGCCCCTTGGAAGCTGCCGACGTGTTGTGCTTTTCCAGCCCCACACTTTACAACTCTCATCTCCAGTATCTGCAGCCCTCAACTTCTCTCGGCCGCTAATACTAAGATATGAAAGCATTTTCACTCTTTCTGGCATGTTAATCAAGAGTGTGATAATTTGTGGAATTTGGACAGAAATTAAGCATTCCCTTGTGTAACATCAGGATGGAATGCCAAATCAAGATTAGGGAAGTAACAGTGACAGTGAGTAACAGAGTGTCAGTTCCAGGAATACAGTTTGTTCTTGTGAACCATTTCGCAGGAGGCGAGGAGGGAGACGTACCCGTGGTGGTGGAGAAGGCAACAGAAGTCTAGGGAATTGGGGTGTTAAAAGAAAACTACCGAGGAATCTTTCCAGAGTGTGTAGTAACAAGAGCCCACTGTCATAAGTTACAGCAGGAAGGAAAAACGAAAGAAAAAGACAAATGAATTGATGCTCAGTGAACTGACCCCTGTTTGATGTAACGGTGCAGGAAAAACCTGAACAGGCAGAGGATCAGGCAGAGGTGTTTAGTCCAGAAAGGCTAATGGACTTACAACAGATATATACACACACATACACATGCACACACACAGAAAAGGAATCAGAATATATTGTTGAACATTATTAACTTAAAGATAGAATCCTAAAATTAAAATGGAGAACCTGATAGGTGACTGCCGAAGGGAAATGTGCCGAAGTGCACCAGATTGTGTTACCTGTAGCATACAATGTTATGGCTAGCACATAAACTAATTACAGGCGGTCACCTAGGTGGACAGAAGAATCAGGCTAAGGTTCAGAAGCATTTCTAGTGGCCTGGAATGCACACGGACGTGTTTTTTTTGCACATGATATACATACCAAATGGTAGGTAAGTAACAGGCAGGAATAAAACCAGCACCTTTCTTGCCAATTACTGCATTCAAAGAACATTTCACGTGGGTTATGATTAATTGTGTAGCTCCGCTTCCTAACATAGAAGTGGAAAACTATATTTGCTGACCATAATGAATATGTCTACCAGATTTCCATAGGCAATTCCATTACGGAATGTTAAGATAAAACGGGAGGTGGAGGTGTTGGTAGCTTTCTTTACTCGCTGTGGGCTAGGCAGTAAGATTGAGTCAGACCAAGGAACTCATTTTACCGCTCAGCTGTTTAAGGAAGTCATGGATAGCTTCGGCATGCAGCAGTTTAAATCAAGTGCATCGGAACTTGAATCCCAGGGAGCCTTGGAAAGTTAGCATCAGACGCTGAAGTCCATGTTAACAGCGTTCTGTTATGATTACCCGAATGATTGCAATAAAGGTGTCCCATTATATTGTTTGCCATTAGAGATGCCCCAAATAAATCTACTCACTTTACTTCCTTTGAGCTAATATTCGTACATGAAGGGAGAGGTCCTTTGAAATTAATTAAATATAAATTGACAGGACCAAACTCGGAAATCTCACACTTGGATTCTCTGTGTGAGGTGAAGGAGAGAGTCGATGGAGTAGGTGAGTTTGCTAAATAGTAACTAAAGACCACAACATAGAGTGAAGCAGGTGGCAGATAAAAAATCTGAAACTTTGAAGATATCCCGTGGGGATGACGTATTAGTCTTGCCACCAGTGGTAGGTAATCCCTTCAAAGCCAGGTTTAGTGACCCCTTTCAAATTAGAAAAAAATGTGGAGTCAGTTAAGCTATCTAGTAAAGATACCAGAGATGACAAAAAAATTATCGAGTATTTTATATGGATGAATAATGCTCCAGACACATTTAAGACTCAGGAACAGAGCTGTGGCCAGATGAACAAATTGTGTAGTTTATCTGTATGATGTGGTGATCTTTAGCAAGTGATTAAAAGCTCACATGTTACAGTTGGCAGAGCATGTTGAACAAGAAGCAAACTTGGAATAAACTTAAAGAAAACAGAATTCACGAAGGCAGAGGTGACGTTCTTGGGACATTACATTGGACATGGGAGGTTGATCCCATGAAACACAAAGACGAAGGGCTTTGAGGAATTTCCACAACCATCCTCGAAGTAAGAGGTGCTTCGATTTTTGGAACTGAGTGGATTCTTTCGGACGTTTGTTCCAAACTTCAGCAGCGTATGGGCACCACTGATGGATTTATTAAAGAAGAACACAGAATTGTGGTGGACAGAACAATGCCAGGAGGCATTTGAGAATTTTACAGCAGGATTAAACACCGCACCCGTTTTAGCTACACCAAATATTCTGAAACCGTTTGAAAATTGTGTTTGATGCTCGGGATATCGGGGTCACAGATGTATTGATACAGAAAGAGGATGATGGAACTGAATGGCTAATTGGCTACTTGTCAAAAAAACCCAATATCTACCAGAAGAAAAATACAAAATCTCCATTATTGAACAAGAATGATTAAGTTTCACACTGGCCTGACAATATTTTAATGTATATATGACAAACAAATTGTCGGAGATGGTTGTGGACAATGAGAAATCTCTCGCATTTTTTGGAATAGTTAAAGACCAGAATATGAGACTATTTCATTGGAGTCGTACCTTACCGACTTTAAACTTACAAAATGTACATGCTGCGGCTCCTACAATGTGATAGCAGATTTGTTATCGCGGATTTAAAGGAAAAAGTGTAAATAAGATTTACCTTATTCCAGTGTTATAATGGTGTGCAGAATTAATATGAATGATATAACTGAGATTAATACTTTTGTATTTCATAAAATTGGGATTAAGAATTAGAGGAGAAGAAATGTAGTCATCTTCTCATTCTGCTGGTTCACTTTATTTTCTGAAGCGGGGAGATGTTATGAAGCCGAAAACATGTATGGGTACTTTAAAACAGAACGGGTTTTGCCGATTAGAAATTAAAGCCACAGATGCAAGCTAAAGGTCAAATTGTTCCACATGTCACCATTAGCTGAGAAATGGATACCTGAGTTTTGGTTGCTGTTTTGACAGCCATTCAAATGCAACCAAAGACTTTAAATAACGCTCAGGAAACCAGAAGCCAATGGAATTTGAATATTATTGTTTGGACACCTGGTAAGCAACCAAATTATGAGAATTACTATATCATGGGGAGTATACATACTCAGCATTTTGAACACTGGTGGGAGAGTTACTGCCATCCAACAGCAGAGCAACTGCTGTAGAGCAGTAGTGCTAACTGGCCATCTCAAACACTCTCTATCAAAGACACATGTTCATGTAAACCTACTTGCAATAAAAAAATGACCCGGGGAGATCAGCAGCTGGAAGAGTGAGCACAGCGGGGAAGATAGAGACTGTGTGCTCTTGAGATTGTAATGTTTAATATGTGGGCTGCTGGAACAGCATATTTTTACAGAGTTGGAGTCAGATAGTAAGTTGCTAAGAAAAGAGGGGCTTGTATTTGTTAATAGTTGTTGTTTAGTGTTCACTATTAAAGTTAAGAAACAAACTTTTTAATTTTTGTTTAAATAGTGGAATGTAGGAGAACTGTGTCAATCATATTTTAACAGATTACGAGGTGAGGCGAGCTTTTCTGGGTGTTTGGGTTTAATTAACAGAGGGGTTTGACTCCACCTTGTAAATGTCCATCCACGCTAACCCCATTTCCCTGCAGTTGGCCCATATCCTTCCAGTCCTTTCCTATCCACATATTTAGCCAAATGCTTTGAAATGTTGTTAATGTACCCCCCTCCACCACATCTGCTGGCAGCTCATCCATGTACCAGCCTCTGTGTAAAGAAATGGCCACTCAGGTTCCCTTTTATTCTTTCCCCTCTAACCTTAAACTGATCCCCTCTACTCCTCGATTCTGTACACCTTGGAAAAAGACTGAGAGCATTAACCCTATCCATACCCCTCGTGATTTTATACAGCTCTATAAGGACTCCCTCGGTCTCTTACACTCTAAAGAAAAGGTCCTAGCTTGTCCAACCACTCCCTATAACTTAGACCATTGGGTCCTGGCAACGTCTTTGTAAATTTCTTCTGCACTCTTTCTAATTTCATAACATCCTCCCTATAACAAGGTTACAAAAACTGAATACAATACTCCAAGTGCGGCCTTACCGAAGTCCTGTGTAGCTGCAACATAACTTCCCAACTTCTATCCTCAATGTCCTACCTGATGAAGGCCAATGTGCCAAAACCCTTCTTCGCTGCCCTGTCAACCTCTTAGAGAACTGTGCCAGTGAATACCAAGGTCTCTCTGCCCACTGCGCCCTTTAAGACCCTCCCATTCACCGTGAAACCCCTACCTTGACTTGAGTTTCCAAAATGCAAGACCTCACACACCTATGTTAAATTCCATTTGCCATTTCTCGGCCCACTTCCCCACCTGATTAACGTCCTGCTGCAATTTCTGATAAACTTTCTCACTGATCACGTTACCACTTATTTTAGTGTCATCTGCAAACTTACTAATCATGCCTTGTACATTCTCAACCAAATCATAGATAGCAAACAGCAATGGACACAGCCTTCAGTCTGACCATCATCCTTCCACTAAACCCTCTGCTTCTGACCATCAACCCAACTGTGTATCCGATTGGACAGTTCCCCCAGCATTCCACGTGATGGAACCTTACCGAGAAGCCTGCCATGTGGAACCTTATCAAAGGCCTTACTGAAATCCATAGAGACTACGTTTACCGCTCTGTCCTCGTCAACCTTCCTGGTCCCTTCATCAAAGAACTCTAACAAATTTGGGAAGCATGATCTCCCACTCACAAATCTATGCTGACTGCTCCGAATCAAACCCTGTGTAAGTAATGGGTTCAGACAATGGTATGCCGTCCTTCATTGTAAGATGATTCGAGTACATAAGTAAAGCCATCTTCCTGCTGTTGTAGAGTCTTGGTGAGAGAGCATTTGGGGCGCCCTCTACAGATTTGATCTCCTTTGAAAGGAATGATCTCCTTACCACAGATACAGATGGCAGTATCATGAGGGTAGAGTGAAGAACCTGAGAGTTTAATCTGCAGAGCTGTAAAATCTGAAATGGTGACGCTGAAACACGAGGTGTAGCAGGTATATTTCCAAAAGACACATTGATAGGGTGTGAAATTCCATACATTACTCAGGATTGATTGATCTGATTTATTGTCACGTGTACCTCAGTAAAGGGAAACACTTTGTTTATGAGCAGTGGAGGCAGATCATAGTAAGCATGGCCAGACAGATCATAGGGTGGAAATAGACTTGGACAGAGTAAGGCATACACGATACACTGCACAAGACAAGCACTCGACAAGATCAACATGAGAAAGATCACCATTATTTGAACACAGAGAGTCGATTCATCAGTCTAACGTGACTTTCCTAATAGTTTATATGCCAAATTAAGTCTCCCCATGTTATTGTGCTGTTGGTGTGTGAACCCGTACTGAACGCCATGTTGTTCACAATCCCCAACATCAGCCATAATACCTTCGATCTGAAACAGGTAACCATTCCCACCAGCTTCCACCCTGCATAGAGAAAGGCTGGCTTCTCAGAGATGGAAGGTGCCTTCTTGAGACTTCACACAAGACATATGGCTTCCCTCCTCACCACTCGAAAACCACGTTAATGTCCCACGTGTTTATCATGAGCAACGGAGCCAGGAGGAACAACATGGAGCAGTCTGTCTGTGCACTAATGTGCATCTGCTCCACTTGTTGATCATATTGGAGCATCAATCTGGAGACAGTGAGGAATGCCGATGCTGGAGATTGTAGTAGAGAGTAGATTGCTGGAAAAGCACAGATGGTCAGGCAGCTCCGAGGAGCAGGAGAATCCACGTTTTGGGCATAAGCCATTCATCAGGAATCAGCATCAATTACCTCATTCTGTCGCTTTGCAAGTGCGTTGAGGGGGGAATGGCCTCCTCCTGTTCCTGTGTAAGAGACTGAAGGAGCTGAATGGCCTCATCCTGTTGCTGTGGAAGTGGCTTTAGGGGCTGAATGGCCTCCTCCTGTTTCTGTGTAAGAGACTCAAGGGTCTGAATGGCTTCTTCCTCTTCGGATTGGACAGGACCAAGGGCCTGATTGGGTTACCCCTGGTTCCTGTTTGATAGCTCGATATACTGACAAGTGTGATGATGCTGCAGGCTTTGAGAGGTTATTTTGTCCTGGTTCCTTTTCAGAGAGAGATTGAATGATCATTACCAAACTGGTTAGTTCAAGCCACTGAGTAAACAGCTAGGGAGGCTTTGGGTTTATTTTAATGCAGCCTGAATGGGTGTGGCCAGCTCTCACAAATTACGATCTCTAGGTTTTGGTTTCTCAGTAGTATCAGAAACTATTGGGGTCTGCACAGAGTTAGAATCTTCAGTGACTATCTCCTGGGTGCGACTCTCTCTGAATTTTCTCTTGGTGCTGTTTTTAATTCCCGGATTAGAGAAATGTTTGTGACGATCTGTGTCTGAATTTTCCTTTCTGCCAGGGGCTGTGTTGTTGGGATTTTCCTATATGGGTACAGTTCATTAGTAATAGTTCCTTGATTTGTTATTCTGTTAACTTGCCTAATGGAATTATGATTTTCTAAATTCCTCTTTCTTTGCTTTCATTTTATCTTTCCCGTTTCAATAAATAGTGTTTAGCTTCACACCGAGTAGTTTGACCTGTCACATTGCATCTGGAACAGTCACTTTATATTCCCTTTAAAATAAAAAAAAGAGTCTAGGTGACCGCCTTCAAATATTTTCGAGGGGCTCTCGTGTGGTCCATCACACTAGACTCCTTCTCTTCCTGAGTAATAGGCTGGAAGCACTGAATGGGCTGTCCCTGTTCTTCTCCAATAGTGTCAATGGGCTGAATGGCTTCGTCATATTCCTGTGAAACTTGCGTGAGGTGCTGAATGAACTCTTGTTTTACTGTGGCAATGTGCAGTGCCAGGCAGTGCTGTTACATGAATGTTACTGACACTTTAACAGCACAAGTCTCAATGGAGTCTGGGTCTTGCTGCACACGGACACAGACTAGTTCAGGAGCTGAGGGGGGAACAAAATGTTCTGAACATAGTGGCATCTTCGGTGACCATCTCCACTTCTGATCTTATGGTGGGGAAGGTGGGGAGGGGAGACATTGATGAAGCAGCTGAAGATGTTTGTGAAGAGGAACTTACCCTGAGGATTTCCCACAGAGGTGACCCAGGGCTGAGATGATGAACATTTTCCTTTGTGCCATGTTTGACCCCAAACACTGGAGAGTTTACTCTGAATCCCATTAAGTTCAGTTTTGTTAAGCTCCTTGATGTCAACAAAAGTCAACCACTGCCTTGATATCAGGGCCAGTCATTTTTTACCTGAACCCTTGTCTCAACCTCTTTTGTTCATATCAATAAACCATGATATAGGAGCAGCAAGTGTTTTCTTCAAACAGGTGGGATTGAATGTCAGGATTTCTGTTCTCAAGAGTGTTCGGGAAGCTAGATGACTGAAAGTATTTGAAGAGGAGGTAGATGTATATTGACCTGTCAGAGAGGTGAGGGCTATGAAGAATTGGGTTTGAAAGAGAATTTGAGACCAAGAGCAGATTCAGTCATGATCTCAGTGAAGGGCAAGGCAGGCTTGGGGGGTGAACGACTTACCCCTGTTTCTGATGTTCTCCCATTCTGTTATTGGAGAGTTAGTGGGTGTTATTTTCATGAATGTGCAATTACTGAATATTGCAGTCAGGGAGACCAGAGGATTTTGCGAGCCAACTCTGGTTGAGGTATGGGGGCTGTATTCACAGTGAATCTGGGTGTACCACATGAACAACAAATAAAGCACAAGTTGCAGAGAGGGGAAGCTCTGTGAAGAGAGATGAGGGGCCTCTTTCATACCCAGCCTGGATTTTCCAATTACATTTCCAAAATCACCTCAAAGCGTGTGGGACAGTATTGAGGGACTGATTGGTCTCCCCTGTTTCTGTGCACCAGGTTATAGGATTAAGTGGCCTCCAACTGCTCCTGTCTAGCAGGTATGAGGGGCTGAATGGAACACAGAAACATGGGACTGAGGAGCAGGAGGGGGTCATTAGACACTTTGAACCTTCTCCACCAGGCTCTAAAATTGTGGCTGATCAGGTTGGGGTCTCAGCCCCACTTCCCTGTCTATATCCCATTATCCGTGACTCACTTCTCTGTCAAATATTTAACTGATGCAGCTTTCAATCAATGTGAACATAGAGGCACGATAAACTTCCACTGAAGAGAATTCCCACTTGGAAGGTCCTTTCAGAATTATTCAACATCCTTCTTATAGAATCAGAGAGTCATGCAGAACAGGAACAGACCCATTAGTCCAATCTGTTCATTCCGATCAGATATCAAATCTGATCCAGTCCCATTTGCCAGTATTTGGCCAGTATCCCTCCTCTTTCAGATACGTTTTAAATGTGCGATTGTAACCGCCTTCAGCACTTCCTCTGACTGCGCTTTCTGTCCACACACCACTCTCTGTGTGAAATATTTACCTTCAGGTCCCTTCTAAATCATTCACCCTCTCCCCATCAACCTATGCCCTCTTCTTCTGGACTCCCCAATCCTGGAGAGCAGAACGTGGCTGTTCAGAATATCCATGCCCCTGATGGTTTTATAAACCTCTATAATGTCACCCTTCAGCCTCTGACACTCCATGAGAAAGCACCTCAACCTAATCAACCTCTCACTAAAGCTCAAACCTCCAGTCCTGGAACATCCGGGTAAATTATTTCTGCAGAAAACCGAGTTGTACGCAGTATTCTTAAAGTGGCCTCACAACGTCCTGTACAGATCCAACATACCACCACAATTCCTATACTCAATGCTCTGACTGAATAAGACAAATGTGCCAAATGTGTTTTGCACCACTCTGTCTACCTGCGAGTCCACATTCAAGGAACAATATACCTGCAGTACTATGTCCGTTTGTTCTACAACACGCCCCAGGACCTTATCATTAAGTGTATAATTCCTGCCCTGGTGTACGTTCACAAAATACAAAACCTCGTATTTATCTAAATTAAACTTCATCTGTCACTCCTTGCCCCTTTGTCCCATCTAATTGTGGTCTTGTTGTACTCTGAGATAATCTACTACACCACCTTACTGATGTCATCTGTAAATTTACGAACGATGGCCCCAATATTCACATCTAAATCCTTTACATAAATGATGAAATGCTGTGAACTCAGTATTGATTCTTGCAGCACATTGCTGCTCACAAGCCTCCAGGCTGAAAAATGTCCCTCTTCCTTCAAGCCAATTGTGACGAGCTTCCTCTGTATCTTATGTGACTGAAACTTACTAATCTGTCTACCAATCAGAATGAAATACTAGCTATGAAGAGAGGCTGAGTAGGTTAGGTTTATTTTCACTAGATAAAAGGAGATTGAGGGGGGACCTGATTGAGGTTTACAAAATCATGAAGGGTATAGACAGGGTGGATAGAGACGGGCTTTTTCCCAGGGTGAAGGATTCAATAACGAGAGGTCATGCTTTCAAAGTGAGAGTTGGAATGTTTAAGGGGGATACACATGGTAAGTACATCACACAGAGAGTGGTAGGCATTTGGAACGTGTTGCTAGCAGAGGTGGTAGAAGCAAGCACGGTAGATTCATTTAAGATGCGTCTGGACAGATGCATGAGTAGGTGGGGAGTACAGGGATACAGATGCTTAGGAATTGGGCGACTGATTTAGACAGTACATTTGGATCGGCTCAGGCGTGGAGGGCGAAGGGCCTGTTCCTGGGCTGTAGATTTTCCTTGTTCTTTGTTGTTTAAATGAACACCTTGCTGAAGTCCATATAGACAATGTCTATCAAACTGGCTTCATCAATCTTCTTTGTCACCTCTTCAAAAAACTCAATCAAATTAATGAGGCATGATTTCCCATGCAGGAAGCTACGTTGTCTACCCCGATCAGCCCTTGCCTTCCCAAATGTATGTAAATGCTATCCCTCAGAAAGCCCTCTAACAACTTACCCACCACTGACATCAGGCTCACTGGATTATCGTTCCCCGGCTTTTGGGGTCACTGTTTCCTTTTCTAGTCCCACACCTCCACTGCTCACAACAAATGTTAAATGTAACCAGGTTAGTGATATGGCCGATGATATCGGTCACAGACTGGGTCAGGGTCAGTTTTCGGAACAAGTCAGGCTAGTTTCTTTAATCTGCTAAAACAACACGTTTATGATCCAGAGCAATGTTACTCAAACTATGGTGGAAAGATGAATGGCAAACTGTTTGGGTATTGCAATTATATAATCAATGGCTTGGAAAGGGTGGACGCTAAGAAATTGTTTCCGTTACACCTTAGAATTAGAAGGGGTCAATTCAGAACAGAAATGCGGAAACATTTCTTCAGCCAGAGAGTGGTGGGCCTGTGGAATTCATTACCACAGAGTGCAGTGGAGGCTGGGACGCTAAATGTCTTCAAGGAATAGATTGATAAATTCTTGATGTCACAAGGAATTAAGGGCTACGGGGAGAATGTGGGTAAGTGGAGTTGAAATGCCCATCAGCCATGATTAAGTGGCTGAGTGCACTCGATGGGCCGAATGGCCTTACTTCCACTCCTATGTCTTATGGTCTAATATTTCCCTTTCTAAACACAAACGCACAAACAAACGCACACACATACACACACACAGATTAACAAAATTTCTGCAATTTAATTTGAAAGAACTTTGTCCAGATATTATTAGAACTCATGACAAAAGTAAAAATTGAGATTGTCCAAAACGTTATTCTGCTTCTGAAGATATTGTGCTCACACAGCTGCTAGCAATGGGATTTCATCCTGGGAGAGTTGGATTTGGCTGAATTCCCTTTGCTTTAGGCACTGAGGAGATTCCAGTGAATTCTGGTCAGGATCACCCAAAGGGCAGCACGGTGGTTAGCACTGCTGCCTCACAGCACCAGGGACTTGGGTTCGATTCCAGCCTTGG
Source organism: Chiloscyllium punctatum (assembly GCF_047496795.1). Classification (NCBI taxonomy): domain Eukaryota; kingdom Metazoa; phylum Chordata; class Chondrichthyes; order Orectolobiformes; family Hemiscylliidae; genus Chiloscyllium; species Chiloscyllium punctatum. The sequence continues at coordinate 246,352 of NW_027310067.1, forward strand.
GTGACTGTCTGTGTGGAGTTTGCACATTCTCCCCTTACCTGTGTGAGCTTCTAATGGGTGATCCAGTTTCCTCCCACAAACTGTGTAGGTTCGGTGGATTGTCATGTTAAATTGTCCGTAGTGTTCAGGGAATTCTAGGTTGGGTGCATTAGTCCGGGGCAAATATAGGGAAATGGGTTGGGAAGGTTTGTATTGACTTGTTAGGCTGAAGGGCCTGTTTCAACACTGCAGTGATTCTATAAAAGTAACGATGACTGTAGATTTTTTTTTTAGCTTGCACACATTGCTGTGATGAGGAACAATGAAGGAGAGAGAGTGTGATAGGCAATTCCTTCTCAGGCAGGTTACATTTTCTCCCTCTCTGAGCTGAATCACACAGTAATGTCATCCTCTCCCAAACTGGACCATGTGAGGTCTCCTTGTACATTGTCCAAACTATGTCTCCATCACATTCCCTGTTCCATGTAGGTGTATCATTGCTGCTGTCATACACAGAGCAATACCCTGAGCAGAAAATGGTCTCGACTGATTTGAAATATGTTTACATGGCCCTGCGTCATTAAAAAATAAAATATTTAATATATTCAGAATACTTGTGTTAAAATGACTGCATTTATTAACAAATGCAGAAATTTCTGGAAAAGCTCGGCAGGTCTGTCAGTACCCAGATGACTTTTACATGCTGTAGTTGTACCAGCCTCCACCACTTCCTCTGGTAGCTCACTCTATGTGCACACCACCCTCTGTGTGAAATTGTGCCGTTTAGGCCTCATCAAAATCTTTCCCCTCTCACTTTCAAACAATGCCCTCTAGTTTTGGACGCCCCGAACCTGGGGACAAACCCTGACTACTCACCCTCCATGGCCATTTTGATTTTATAAACCACTACCGCTGCGAAATGTGACTCCAATGATCACGAATACCTGTACTTTCAGTCATCCAGGGCCTAAATTCTGAAATTCAATACTGACACCGCTCCCTTATCCATCAAGTCACAATTCTAAATCCATTTTAATCAGTTTGTTAAGATATATTATGAGAAACTTCTGTGGGATTTACACCGAGACCTTTGTGCCCAGAGGGAGGGACTAGCATCACTCAGCAATACCCATAAAGCTGTTACAGTATTCGCCTGTGTGTTTGTTCATCAAACTGTCCTGACATGCTGTGACATACCTCTGCAACAGGCACGACTTGAATCCAGGCCTTCTAGCCCAGAGCTAGGAACACTACCACACAAGTTCAGGAATTGGAATCAAATCCAGAACTCTGGCTCAGAGACAGGGACACTACCCACCACACTACCATACCCAGATTTTGGGTCATATTTTAGTGCCCACTTTCAGCTTGATGTGGATTTATTATAATCAGGTTACCATTACTAAATTACAAACAACACTTTGTATTATTAAACAAATGAAAGATATTTGTCTCAACTGTAGGATATTGAGTGTACGTGCTGTGCTATCAAAATTAACTATAAACATCTTTAAGTGCTATTATCTGTAGTCTGCAATATTAAGGAAAGAAATCCTGCAGACACACTCTGCCCAATGAAGGGTCTCAAATAGATATTTATTACTGAACACCAGAGATGAATGAAGAGCTTAATTTCTGACCCCAAAACACCGATCACTCTTACCCAACTCTCACGTGCGACTCCCCTTTTCCTAAAAGCATGAAATGACACCAGGCCGCTGACTACTGTCCAGCCTCTCCTCCCCACTGACTGTGTCTGCAATCTGTCCCTCCTCCCCCTAACCACACAAGGCAAACCAAGCTCACGGTCTTTGTGAAAATCAAGGCCGGAGTGTGCAGGCCTCCTGGAGAGGGAGATGGGCATTTTAAAATTGAAGGGAGAGGGTGAGGTGACAGTAATATCACACACTGGGCTGAGGGGTGGCTGATGGAGTTTAGTTTGGATTAATGCGAGGGATTGGATTTGGTAAACCAAACAACAGCAGGAACTATACAATGAAAAGTAGAGCCTTTGGCAGTGCTGTAGAACAGAAACCTAGGCCGTGAGGTTTAATTGTTTAATATTTGCATCTCATATAGATAGTGTGGTTAAGAAGGTGTTTATCACCTTCTTAACCACACCAGACCAATGAGTATCGGAATTGGGACGTCAATATTGTGGTTGTACAGGATATTGGTGAGACCTCTTCTGGAATACTGTGACCAGTCTGGTCACCCTGCCCGCTCATTCCATAGGCAGACCACCCTCTGGGTGAAAAAGCTGCCCCTTAGGACACTTTTAAATGTTTCCCCTCTCACCTTAAGCCTATGTCCTCTAGTTTTGGACTCCCCATGCCCTTAGAAAATACCTTGACTATTCACTTTGATATTACTGACGTTGATATTATTAAGCTGGAGAGGATTGAAAAGAGATTTACCTGGATGTTTCTGGGAAAGGAGGGAGTGAACTATAAGGAGAGGCTGGATCGGCTGGGACTTTTTTCACTGAAGAGTATGAGATTAAGCAGTAACTTTACAGAGATTTATAAAATAATGAGGGTTACAGAGAAGCTGAAGGACTGATGTCTTTTCTCTAGAGTTGAGGATTCAAAACTGAGAGATTTTTAAGGTGCGAGGAAAAAAGATTAACGAAAGTCATGAGAGGTAATTATGTTAGACAGAGTCTCGCTTGTGTGTGGAATGAACTTCCAGAGGAAGTGGTGAAAGCAGGGACAGTTACACCGTTTAAAGGACATTTAGATCAGTACATGGATAAGACATCAGTTTGGATGGTGCTGTGAGCAGCTACCCTCTCCCTCACGCCTGTGCAGTGGCGTGGGGAGGCCAGCAGGGGGTGGCATTGCATCACTTTAAGCACCACAGAGACTGGCAGACCTGCCCCACACAAAGACACACAGATATACACACGGGAATGGTTAGGGCACTGCGTGAACCTCATCTGGTAATTTAAACGAAACTTAAAGAAATACTCAATTCGCTTCATAAACTGTTAAAATATATGGGACAGATCTGCCAAATTCCACTCTTTAAATAAAATATCAATTTATTTTTTTCACTCTGAAAGTGAACATTTTACATCAACGATTCACAACTCTGGGACCCTCTTTCTCCTAACTTCTTATTACCCGACTCCAGCTCTATAGCAATATACTGTTTCTGGGTCTGCCATCCTCTCATACCACAGGTGCTTGTAAGCTCTCAGTTCAGAATAGCATTCCCTCTCTCTTTCAACTCCATCACATTATACCCTGATGAATATCGATAAGTGGGACCTATCCAGATTTCTCTTGCTCTGTGGTTTGTCAATATTTCATTCGCTCCGTCTGGTGTGTGTCAGGACTTTTGTTGCTCCATTGACAGCATGTCATTATTCAACTTTGTCCATAGGAATAGATCAGTATTTCACTTGCTCGCACTTGTGTGTGTGGGGCAGGATTTCAGTTGTTTCATGGGGACTGTGACGCTATAACAATTCAATGTTTGTAGATGGCACCGAACCTGGAAGAACTCTGAAGTCTATAGAGGAGAGTGTGGAACTCTAACAGGACAATCACACGTTGGTTTAGTGTTCAGGTTTATGGCAGATGGGGATCAGTGCAGTGCAGTGTAAGGTGATACACTTTGGTAGGAAAGACAATGAAAGACAGTTTAAAACAGGCTGTGCCATTATAAAGGGGCTGCAGGAACAGAGAACGCTGAGTGTATATGAGCACAGATTGTTGAAGATGTCAGGACAAGTGGGGAGAGCAGTTGCAATCACAGATTAGTTTCAGTATCTGAGCTGTTTACAGGGGGAGGTGTAGGAGGGAGCCTCCGTGCTCCCTTCCTGGGAGGTGGTGGTGACGATGTGATGTGAGCCCACCCTCCTGCCCACCGAGACCGTGGGGATTCCATTTGTACCAGCTCGACACAAAAGGGAGATGGTATCAGGGCCACGGCTTCTAAGTTGTGCCGGGGGAAAACGGAGCTGCCAGTGGGTTTAAAGTGAGAATTGCCCTTCACTGAACAGTGCTCCTGACTCGGTCGGTGGGACGTGGGTGTTTCAGAATCTCCACACGAGGTGTCCCCGTCCTCTCCGGCTCCTACCAGGGTCCTCCCCACATGGCGGGGGGAGGGGAGTGAGGGAACGGATATCGGGCCCTCCACCACCCGGATAGGCCCTTTCTGTCCTATTCCAGGCTGTTTCTCCTGGAATGGGAGAAAGGGAGGGAGGGAGTGAGGGTGGGAGTGGGTGGCCCTGCTGTTAGTGTTAGTGTAGATGAAGGGGACGGGTTCATGGTGAGGGGTCTGGAGGGAGTCAGTCCACAGTGTTGTATCCATGCAGTGTTATTAACGTGTGTGGGGTAAAGTGGAGGGAGGAGGAAGACAGGGGGAGAGAGAGAGGGAGAGAGAGAGAGAGAGAGGGATAGAGAGTGGGAGAGAGAGGGAGAGAGAGAGATCACGGCGGGGTGGGAAGGTGCTTTACCTGTTATACGGTGAGTGTGAGAGAGCAGAGAGAATATGGTGACCCTTATCCTGACAGAGCGGGGAAGGTTATTGATGCTTCCCCCACTATCTGATTCCCCCACTATCTCTCTCTGGCAGTGATGTTCACACCCACAGCACCCCCTTGTCAGGGCACAATGGAGATATGGAGCAGTAAATGGGTGGGAGCTGTACATCTTGTCACTTCAAGAACGGGCTGCAAGTTTCCCCACACTGGGCAGGGATCTCACACAGTGTTACTGAGCAATGCATTGTGGGGACATACAGAGTCCTACATGCTGGGAGGGTAACTGCTCTTGTGTTACAGATCAATGAACTGGGCTGGTGTACACAGTCCTACATGTTGGGAGGGTGAGTGCTCCTGGTTTTCAGATCCAGGCACTGGGGTGGTGTACACAGACCGATATGCTGGGAGTGTAACGGCTCCTGGGTTACAGATCAATGCATTGGTGATGTGTACACAGTCCTACATGCTGGGAGGGTAACTTTTCCTAGTTTTCAGATCCAGGCACTGGGGTGGTGTACACAGTCATACATGCTGTGAGGGTAAATGCTCCTGGTTTACAGAACAATGCACTGGGGTAGAGTACACAGTCCTACATGCTGGGAGGGTAACTGCTCCTGGTTTACAGATCAATGTACTGGGGTGGTGTACCCAGTCCTACATGCTGGGAGGGTAACTGCTCCTGGTTTACAGATCAATGTACTGGGGTGGGTTACACAGTCCTACATGCTGGGAGGTAACAGCTCCTGGATTACAGATGAATGCACTGGGGTGATGTACCCAGTCCAACATGCTGGGAGGGTAACTGCTCCTGGTTTACAGATCAATGCACTGGGGTGGTGTACACAGTCCGACATGCTGGGAGGTTAACTGCTCCTGGTTTACAGATCAATGCACTGGGGTGTTGTACACAGTCCTGCATGCTGGGAGGGTAACTGCTCCTGGGTTACGGATCAATGCACTGGGGTGTTGTACACAGTCCTACATGCTGGGAGGGGAACTGCTCCTGGATTAGAGATCAATGTACTGGGGTGAGGTACACAGTCCTACATGCTGGGAGGGTAACTGCTCCTGGGTTACAGATCAATGTACTGGGGTGGTGTACACAGTCCTACATTCTGGGAGGGTAACTGCTCCTGGGTTACAGATCAATGTACTGGGGTGGGGTACACAGTCCTACATGCTGGGTGGGTAACTGCTCCTGGGTTACAGATCAATGCACTGGGGTGTTGTACACAGTCCTGCATGCTGGGAGGGGAACTGCTCTTAGGTTACAGATCAAAACACTGGGATGGGGTACATTGTCCTACTTGCTGGGAGGGTAACTGCTCCTGGGTTACAGATCAATGCACTGGGGTGTTGTACACAGTCCTACATTCTGGGAGGGTAACTGCTCCTGGATTAGAGATCAATGTACTGGGGTGAGGTACACAGTCCTACATGCTGGGAGGGTAACTGCTCCTGGGTTACAGATCAATGTACTGGGGTGGTGTACACAGTCCTACATACTGGGATGGTAACTGCTCCTGGGTTATAGATCAATGCACTGGGGTGGGGTACACAGTCCTACATGCTGGGTGGGTAACTGCTCCTGGGTTACAGATCAATGCACTGGGGTGTTGTACACAGTCCTGCATGCTGGGAGGGGAACTGCTCTTAGGTTACAGATCAAAACACTGGGATGGGGTACATTGTCCTACTTGCTGGGAGGGTAACTGCTCCTGGGTTACAGATCAATGCACTGGGGTGTTGTACACAGTCCTACATTCTGGGAGGGTAACTGCTCCTAGATTAGAGATCAATGTACTGGGGTGGTGTACACAGTCCTACATGCTGGGAGGGTAACTGCTCCTGGGTTACAGATCAATGTACTAGGGTGGGGTACACAGTCCTACATGCTGGGAGGGTAACTGCTCCTGGGTTACAGATCAATGTACTAGGGTGGGGTACACAGTCCTACATGCTGGGAGGGTAACTGCTCCTGGGTTACAGATCAATGCACTGGGGTGGTGTACACAGTCCTACATGCTGGGGGGGGTAACTGTTCCTGGGTTACAGATCAATGCACTGGGGTGGTGTACACAGTCCTACATGCTGGGAGTGTAACTGCTCCTGGGTTACAGATCAATGTACTGGGGTGGGGTACACAGTCCTACATGCTGGGAGGGTAACTGCTCCTGGGTTACAGATCAATGTACTGGGGTGGGGTACACAGTCCTACATGCTGGGAGGGTAACTGCTCCTGGGTTACAGATCAATGTACTGGGGTGGGGGACACAGTCCTACATGCTGGGAGGGTAACTGCTCCTGGGTTACAGATCAATGTACTGGGGTGGGGTACACAGTCCTACATGCTGGGAGGGTAACTGCTCCTGGGTTACAGATCAATGTACTGGGGTGGGGTACACAGTCCTACATGCTGGGAGGATAACTGCTCCTGGGTTACAGATTAATTCACGGGTGATCACTGCACACATCTCTGTGCTGGTCAGACTAACTGGTTGAGGTTCATAGATAATGCAATGGTTTAGTGTGTACAGCTCCACATACTGGATGGATATTTCTTTCAGGTTCACACATTAATACACTGCTGAATTCTGCACAGCTCCCGGTGCTGGACAGGTAATTTGTCCGTGTTTATAGATCAATGCACTGCTGTGGTCTGCGCAGCTCCCCGTCCTGGACAGATATCTAGTCCGAGTTTATACATCAATGCACTGCTGTGGTCTGCACAGCTCCCCGTCCTGGACAGATATCTTGTCCGTGTTTATAGATCAATGCACTGCTGTGGTCTGCACAGCTCCCCGCCCTGGACAGATATCTTGTCTGGGTTTATAGATCAATGCACTGCTGTGGTCTACACAGCTCCCCGTCCTGGACAGATATCTTGTCCGTGTTTATAGATCAATGCACTGCTGTGGTCTGCACAGCTCCCCGCCCTGGACAGATATCTTGTCTGGGTTTATAGATCAATGCACTGCTGTGGTCTACACAGCTCCCCGTCCTGGACAGATATCTGGTCCGGGTTTATAGATCAATGCACTGCTGTGGTCTGCACAGCTCCCCGTCCTGGACAGATATCTTGTCCGTGTTTATAGATGAATGCACTGCTGTGGTCTGCACAACTCCCCGTCCTGGACAGATATCTAGTCCGAGTTTATAGATCAATGCACTTCTGTGGTCTGCACAGCTCCCCGTCCTGGACAGATATCTGGTCCGGGTTTATAGATCAATGCACTGCTGTGGTCTGCACAGCTCCCCGTCCTGGACAGATATCTTGTCCGTGTTTATAGATCAATGCACTGCTGTGGTCTGCACAGCTCCCCGTACTGGACAGATATCTAGTCCGAGTTTATAGATCAATGCACGTCTGTGGTCTGCACAGCTCCCCGTCCTGGACAGATATCTGGTCCGGGTTTATAGATCAATGCACTGCTGTGGTCTGCACAGCACCCCGTCCTTGACAGATTTCTAGTCTGGGTTTATAGATCAATGCACAGCTGTGGTCTGCACAGCTCCCCGTCCTGGACAGATATCTAGTCTGGGTTTATAGACCAATGAACTGCTATGGTCTGCACAGCTCCCCGTTATCCTGTGTAGCAGCTTTGAAATGCTGAATGTTCCCTTCCATTTCCTGTGTAACAGGTATGAGAGATTAAGAGTTCTTTTCCAATCGCTGAGTAACAGCCTCCAATGGCTGAATGGCCTCATTCTGTTCCTACTTAAAACTCTTGAGGGGCTGAATAGCCTGCTTCAGTATCGATGCAGTTGTGAATGGTGCTGAATATTTTGAAACCATCAGTGAATCGGCCCCTTCTGACTTTATGATGGAGGGAAGGCCATTGATGCTGCGGCTGTTACTAGCCCACAGTGCCTCATGGATGGCCAGTTTCCATGTGCTCAGTCCTTTAGAAGTATGTCCTACTTCACAGGAGGGTGTGCCACATCACACAGTGAGCAGTACGCCGAATATGATTTATCTCTCCATCCCGGAGTGTCTCAGCCTCATTCGTGATGGAGGCCTGCTGCCCAAAACGGTGATTTTCCTGCTCCTGGGATGCTGCCTGACCTGCTGTGCTTTTCCAGCAACACATTAATCATGAGTGTGTCAAATGTGAGGCTGAGACTTTCCCTCCACCAGGACTGTGTGCTGGCTGCTCCTACAGATACTGTCAGGGACAGATCCATCTGGGACAAGGAGTTTGGGGAGAATGTTTCCCCCAGTCTGGCTGTTGTGTATTGAAGCCTGTCCCTGCTCAGGCAGCGGTGGGCCTGTGGGGACACTATTAGTAATGGACATTGAAGTCCCACACCCAGAGGACGGTCTGTGTCCTTATCACCCTCAGTGCTTCCTCTGATTTGTTTCCAAGAGGGGGGCAGGAGACAACCATCCTCAGGCGATTTCCTTGACCACGATCTGTTACCATGAGATTTCCTGGGTTCTGGAATCAATGTTGGGGATTTGCAGGGTAACTCCTTCCCTGACTGTATCCCAGGGTGTCCCCACCACTGGTGGGTCTGTCCTGCCAGTGGGACAGGATAAACCCAGGGATGGTGATGGGGCTTCATGAAACATTATGGGTGAGCACGGTGGCACAGTGGTTAGCACTGTTGCCTCACAGCGCGAGAGGCCCGGGTTCAATTCCCGCTTCAGGCGACTGACTGTGTGGAGTTTGCACATTCTCCCCGTGTCTGCGTGGGTTTCCTCCAGGTGCTCTGGTTTCCTCCCACAGTCCAAAGATGTGCAGGTCAGGTGAATTGGCCATGGGAAATTGTCCGTAGTGTTCGGTGAAGGGGTAAATGTATGAGAATGGGTCTGAGTGGGTTGCGCTTCGGTGGGTTGGTGTGGACTTGTTGGGCTGAAGGGCCTGTTTCCACACTGTAGGTAATCTAATCTAATCTAAATTACCCATCAGGCCTAATCCTGTGAGTATGATGGTGTTGGACTGTTTCCTGACTGGGAGTGTGGTGCTGGAAAAGCACAGCAGGTCAGGCAGCATCCGAGGAACAGGGGAATGAACGTTTCAGGCATAATCCCTTCATCAGGAATGAGGCTTGTGGGCCGGGGAGCTGAGAGATAAATGGGAGGGTGCTGGGGCTGGGGCTGGGGGCTGGGGGCTGGGAATGTGATCGAGAGACGGAGGTGGGGGAGAGGTGATAGGTCAGAGGGGATGGGGGAAGGTCATGGACAGATCAAGGAGTTCCTCGGAACATTCCGTCTCCGACATTCTATAACTGCCATTCCCCGGAACGTTCTGTTCCTGACATTCTATAAATGATATTCCCCGGAATGTTCTGTCCTCGACATTCTATAACTGCCATTCCCCGGAACGTTCTGTCCCCGACATTCTATAACTGCCATTCCCCGGAACGTTCTGACCCCGACATTCTATAACTGACATTCCCCGGAACGTTCTGTCCCCAACATTCTATAACTGACATTCCCCGGAACGTTCTGTCCCTGACATTCTATAACTGACATTCCCCGGAACGTTCTGTCCCTGTCATTGTTTGTGAACGGCCGGACGTCAGTGAATTGAACAAACGATAAGATCCCGAGGGAAGAGATCCCGTTCCAGGGAGAGGGAGACACTGTTCCGAAGGCCCCTCAGGCAGTTAAAGGGGTGAATACGTTTTCCCTGCGTTTACATTTCTCCACGACACAGGATCGACCACAATTTAGAACAAAATACAGGAATTCCCAAACTCCGTTTGTCTTCAGGAAACTGGGAGAGAATCCTTCAGGACAGCAATGTTTCCACCCTCCATATTAGGAACTGGGAAGAAGTGACCTGTGTCTGCTCTCGAGTGATCGACTGTGTGGGAATGTTCTGGAAACCATCTGTCCTGATGGATGTGTCTCTGTGTTTGGGGAGGGAGGGTTTGTTGTGGTTTATGTCACATTTTTGTCAGTAATTCCCACCTTCCCATTTGTTATTCCAGCTCCAATTATTTTAATAAATCCCTGAATACAGGGACACATTTGAAAATCTCACTGGGTCCCCGATCAAACGGGTCCCTTTGCCTCCAGGCTGATGGATAATGGGTTTGTTTTCCTTCCTCACAGTTAACGTAGTGACCATCTACGTCCTGCTTTATAAAGATTGTGGATTGTCTCCATGTGTCAGACGTTACCTGGGGGCCATGGCAGCGGCGGATCTCCTGGTCATTATCATCGACCTGATCTTGAGACACATTCCCATTGTTTATGTGGAACAGTTTTATTTCCTGATGGACTCCGTCCCCGTGTGTAATATCCACGCTGTCCTGCTTTATGCAGCCACTGACTGCTCAGTCTGGTTCACCGTCACTTTCACCTTTGATCGGTTTGTGGCCATTTGTTGCCAGAAGCTGAAAAGTAAATATTGCAGTGAGAAAACGGCGGCTGTGGTTCTGGGAGCAGTGACTGTGCTGAGCTGTTTAAAGAACATTTCCTGGTATTTTATGCTCAAGGCTCGGTATTCGCTGGGGAACTCCCCCTGGTTTTGTGATGTAACAGACGCTGTTCTAGTCTCCAGTGTCTGGGTCACAATCGAGTTCCTCCACCACATTCTAACCCCGTGTGTCCCATTTCTCCTGATTCTGCTGCTCAATGTTCTCACTGTCAGACACATTTTAGTGACCAGCAGAGCCCGCAGGAGACTCCGCGCTCACACCAATGGGGACGCTCAGTCTGACACTGAAATGAGAAACCGAAAAAAATCCATCATTTTACTGTTTGTGATCTCGGCCAATTTCATCCTGTTATGGTCAACGTTAATGCTGTTTTCTATATGGAGACGGATGTGGTGGATTGGGTATCGGTCTGTGTATCTCCATCCCTTTGTGGGGGAATTGGGCTTCATGCTGCAGCTCCTCAGTTGCTGCACAAACACCGCGATTTATGCCGTGACCCAGACTAAGTTCAGGCAGCAGCTGAAGAATGTGCTGAAATATCCCTTCACCCGAATCCATCCATCCATCAAATTCCCTCATTAATCACACCATCCGGGATTTTCTCATTTCAGTTCAGTGTTTCAGCGATGGAGCAGCCTGTCGCTATGGTAACAGACTGAGGGTAGCGCTGGTTTGTCCATCCTTATCCCACAGGGGGGTTACAGGGAAACATTTCAATGTTTCTCACAACTCAGGGGCCAGTGAGAAAAGGCACCATCCCAATGACTGTATCCATCACTTCCATTTGTAAACAATAAAAATGTTGATTAAAGCGTGCCGAGCAGCAGAGTGACCGATGTTGTTGTGTGTCTTTGTGTTGGAGAAGCTGAGCTGGAGAGAGACAGACTCAGCCCCAAGTCCTGGTCCTCAGGGAAGGGGAGGACACCGCGCCCTGAGCTCAGGAGCTGGGTTTACATCCCTCTGACCCCCCCACTCCAACCTGACCTCCCCATTACCTCTCCCCTACTCTTTCTCCTCAATTCTCTCTGTCGCTCTCTCGTTCAGCACACACACTCTTTTTCAACCCTCTCCCTCATCCCCCTCTCTCGCACACACACACACCCCCAACCCAGGTTTCTCCACCTGCCTCCACTCTTCCCTCTCAGCCCCCTCTCTCTCCCTCCCACAACTCGATCTCTATTTTCCCCACCTCCCACATCTCACCCCCATGCCTCACACGCAGCCTCACCCCCAAACACCCCCAGTCTCTGGGTCAGAGGGAGAGGGCAGGACAAGGGAGACAGAGTATGTCAGAGAGAGAGAGGGAGAGAGAGAGATTCAGTCAGAGGGAAAGAGGGAGCTGGGAGGAGTGAGACACCGAGGGGGGTGGAGAGCAAGAGGGGGGAGAGAGAGAGTTAGGGTGAGGGTGAGGGAGAGAGAGGGTGAGGGAGAGAAAGGGTGAGGGAGAGAGAGAGGGTGAGGGAGAGAGAGG